>NC_056726.1:3653457-3888457 GCF_019279795.1 Protopterus annectens | reverse complement strand
GTAAGTTGGGTGCTGTCATTGATTCCCCAAATGAGGTTAACATACTGCAAGAAGGTCTCACAGCAACTAATGACTGGTGCCAAAGTCATGGCCTCAAGCTAAATGCAAAAAAAAAGTATCATCATGCCATCCGGCAAAAACATGACCCCTACTGACCACATCAATGGCAAACCCCTAAGCACACAACCTATGGTGAGAGACCTGGGCACTCAGGTTGATAACAACCTCACATTCCACCTTCTTGTAGCGGCAGTGTTCAAAAAAGCCTTTTACTTGGTTCATCTCATAAGTAAAGGGATTGCATCCAGAAAAAGGAGGTTATTACCTCTCTGTACTCCTCCCTCATTAGACCAATAATTGTGTATAATGCCCCATTTGAGATGTACCTCTCCAAACATCTGCACCAGCTGGAAAGGCCACTGAAATACCTCACAAAGAGAATCCATGGCCTCCAACACCTGTCCTATGCAGACAGGCTCAAATCACTATCACTCTACTCAGTATTGTACAGATTGCTATACCTATACCTACCTCCTGTCCTCAGTCATCTTTAGTGCAATATGCAGATGACTCTACAGTCATCACCACAGCCAACTCTCCCTCTAAGCTCTTCTCAGCTAATCAGGCATCTTTTAACTTAGTTCAAACATGGCTCTCCAACACCGAGCTCATCCTTAACCCTAAAAAAACAAAGCTGTTACTCTTCCTACCTAAAAAGTTCAACAATATTAAACCCTCCTTCTCCATACAGTCCCTTAATAACACTCCTATTCAGGTAGAATCCAGTACTAAGCATAAACAAAAACACTGGACTGAAAAAGACGAAACTCCACTCTTTATTGGCACACGAAAAAACTAAACGCTCCACCAAATAATGCGTTTTCGTCCGGGCACCTCCCAGACTTCATCAGAAAATGCACCATAATGGAAATACCTCATATAAATACAACTCGACTCACATGAATTAAGGAATAAATTTCAAATTTAGAAAGACATACACCACAAAAAGTACCTAAAAATACAAATACATAGTATTGTAAAAACCTTTGGTTTTACAATACTATGTATTTTTATTTTTAGGTACTTTTTGTGGTGCATGTTTTTTTAAATTTGTAATTGATTCCTTAATTCATGTGAGTCGAGTTGTATTTATATGAGGTATTTCCATTATGGTGCATTTTCTAATGAAGTCTGGGAGGTGCCCGGACGAAAACACATTATTTGGTGGAGCTTTTAATTTTTTCGTTTGCCAATAAAGACTGGAGTTTCTGTTTTTTCAGTCCAGTGTTTTTGGTTATTAGAATCTTTTAGGCATAACCATCACCGATCAGCTTAAATTTGACTTGCATGTTAATAACTGTATCAAAAAGACTCATTCAAAACTAGGGCTCCTTTACCGTAACAAGAAATTCCGGTACTTACGTATTATCGCATCCAGATTTTTGCGATAATACCGCTTTCTTTGCCGTGGGTAATTTAAACCAGAAATGTATGCAGAATCACACAGGCAATGTTATCTTTAAAAACAAACTTTGTTTAGGTAGGAATAGCAGTGTAATATTTGAAAAATGAAGATTTGTTTGAAGCCGTTCCCAAAATCATGTCACTCATACTACATTTTCAAGTCCTGTTATGTGTTAGGCACATTCCAAACAGTAAACCAGCGACTGAACAATCCACAAGTATGCTGCCATAAAACATCCACTAAACAGTCCAACAACAGTAAGTAGTATCCACAAGGATAACACCATCTGAATCCAAAAAATAAACCATTATTGTCAACGACTCCAAAAAAATTATTATCGGACTGCCACTTAACAGAACAGCATCATTGTACAAGTACTTTATAAAGTGTGCACATACATATTCGCTTACTTATTCTCCTTAACTTCAGTTCAGTTCAACAGTTTGCAACAATAAATCCAACAATTTACCAAAAAAGATTTGCAGGTTTCTGTGCCTTATTCTCTGAAGAAAGTATTGTACACTTATAAGTAATCCATGTTGCAGAACAGCAGAAGCTCAACCCAACATTTCCCAGGTGTCCATCTTTCATTTTCTGTGGCACGACAGCAGTGTGACCAACTTTACAGTACGTAGTTTCACTTCTCCTTCTCCACGTTGATTTATTTTACCAAATGTAAGGACAAACTAAGTCATACCCAATGAAAACATCAAATTCCACCTTAACACAACTCCCACTATCTGTTTTAGGCAAACAAACGTATTACCGCAACCGCAAAAATCTGGTTGCGATAATACGTAAGTACCGAAATTCCTTACCTCTGAAGCCAAGATTACTCTCTCTCTGTTATCTACCTTCTACCCAGTCTAATGTACAATTCTCAAATTCTCACAAATCTTAACTCAGCACTCCAGACCAAACTCGAAATTACCTACAACATGGTAGCTAGATTTGCTGCCCAAGAAACCTACAAATCCCGTCACTGTCTCTCTCTAAAACACCTAAACTGGCTTGAATTACCCACCAGCTTCTTCTCTCTCAGCTCCAGATAATTCATTCTATCCTATACCAGCCTTACTACTGCCCAGCACTATCCCCTCTCATCTCCCATTATTCTCCCTCCAGACCTCTCCGAAGCTCTAACCAAGACCAAATCTACAAACCCAAGTCTAAATTTGGACGCAACATGTATAGCTATCACCCCAGTATTGCCTGGAATAGGCTCCCACTAGAAATCAGGACCCTTACACATGCTAAACAATTTAAGACAGCCACCAAATAGCACTTTAAAAGTCACTGGTCCTGCCACTGTACTCTCCCTTCTTGAACAACCCCTACTTCCCATACCTTAATCTACTTTCTGCCCTTAACTCACTCTTCTCCCTATCTCTCTCTAATTTTCCTTGACTACTCTTTCTACTGTCTTATAAAATCTATTAAGTAAATTGCCTCAGAGAAACATTCTATTGTAATTGTCTTGCCTTCATGCAACTACATTATGATAAAACTTGGTTTTTGTAACCACTTACCCCAAAAACTATACTCATCTTAATGACATATTTCTTTTTATACATTTTGAAATAGTTATGCTATACTCCTGATTATTGACACTGCATAACATTGTATTGCTACTTAATGCCTTGAAATAATCTTGTAACGTTGCTGTTTAATGCTAATTTATAATGAAAATTGTATAATATGTTGGAGGTTTTCTCCCCGGGCCTCCGCTGAAAAAGGGCTCTTCAGCTCAGTCGGACAATCCCGGTCAACAAATGTAAAATAAAATAAAATAAATTCCTCAGGGGGTGATCTGTGTCTTGCCTACAAGGCATTCTCGGACCCTACCCTACTAGCGATGCTCCATATCCGTGTCTATCTCCTCACGCACTTCCCGCTCAAAAGGTCTGAACCTAATATGTAACATTAACAAAACCTGCTGGAGAGACAGGTTTGTCTCCCAGAGGCTTCCCATCTCTGGAACAGACTTCCCACACTTTTATTTTTTATATTTTTCCCCTAACATATTTGTTGGTTTTTTAAATGAATTGTACAGGTTATAGGTCACATTAAAGGTGGGAAAAGTTTTGAAATGATTTATTGTGGTCTTATTTTTTTATATCACAAAAACCTGGCATTTTAACAGGCCCTATATAAACTTTTTATATCCACTGTACATACTCAGCATGCATCTACTTCATTACCTTTATATATAAATAAATGTCTGTCTTTCTGTATGTATGTAGTTATATAGGCTACTGTGTAGTAAATTTAGACTTTTTGTTGACTAATCCTAAATAAATATTGAATGAGTACTCCGTTCAGAAAGACAGATGAATTGCTAGCTTTGAGAAGAATGTGTGCCATATTATGCTGTTTGTGAAATGTGGGATATTTAAATACTATTTAAGTAATAACCTAAAGGAAAGGATCATGGATACATGTATCTTGCATACAACCTACCAAACGAATATTGTCCTGCTCTCCACCAGAAGCAGGTGTTGTTATTTACAAAGAATAAACTGTAAAATGAAGCACTAACCGCAACTAACAAAACAGGAAATCAGATCACCACCAAAATGAACCCATTTCTAAGTAATTAAATTAACTAAATCATGGTTACCACAAATGGATTGTACTGGAGTCCTAGTAAGTAACTGTTAGTTTATGGTTGATAGGTAAGTCCTGGTAGATTCCTGTTAACAGATGTTTTGCACTGGTAATTTAGTTCACATATATACTTTTTATGTGATAATGACTTCTTCCATAAAAAAGGTGAAATTTTTACTGTATGTCCTCAGTAAAATTATAACCTATGCATATATTTTGTTGCTATGTCTTTTCCTAGTTTGCATCAGGATTGTGATACTGCTTTGTTTAATGAAGTAAGACGGAACGCTTTGTTCTTTTATAGGGTATTTTAAAAACACCCCTGTTAAGGTGCTTATTTCATTTCTGTTATTCTCTCTCTCTCTTTTAAGGAATGACAAAAAAATCTGATCAATTAACTCCAACGCAGAGGCACTATGCTATAAGGTATGTTTGTCTTTTATTTCACCATTTACTTTTTCTTACACTTAACATTCTGCACCTCTCGCAACAAATGAGTAAGTGTAAGAAACACATATATTTGAATTTATTTGTATTTATTTATTATATCCTGGCTTACAAGATCTTAGAAGCTGTATTTTAAAGACTACTTTTTTTGTATATAAAAGAAAAATAGGAATACAGGGTGTGGAGATCTCTGTTTGGCTTTGTGTTTCATGCAAAACCCGGAAATCATATTTGATGACAGAGATGCATGCATTCCATCATCTGCCATCAAAGGCAAGCATTCTGAGTTAGTATTTTACTTTATTAGTGAAACCGAAGTAGCTCTGAAGCAGGGAAGTATACATTTATATCTCAGTTTGAAATAAATTATTCAGTTTAAAATTCATTCTAAAATAAACTGGTTCTGTTCTCAGACTATCTGACCGAGGCAGAGCTACTATTGTATTTAACTTACATATCTGTATCTGGACTCAACAGGCAAATGTTTTAAGATTCTATATATTTTAGCTGTCTTTAAACAGTACCAGTTAAATGTACCATAGCTAAACACTGCATTCGTTACTGACACACATTTATCACTATCCTAACAGAGACAGCATCGTCATTTTCTTGGAAACTGTATCTGATTATCTACAGTTGCAGGGTTACTCATTTGTGTACGTTTAACTCTCAGCTTGAAATACTAATTAAGAATTCCTTCAATGCTCATAATTTTAATATTAGTAGTAAAAAGGATTGCATTACTTGAAAAAATAGTTCCCTTTCTTGCAGTATATTACTATTGGAAGAATAGACATCTATTCAAACAGGCCCCTTAAAGTATGCCTGAGTGAGTTAAGCATACCACGAGAGGAATTAATGTTATTATTGACTCTGAGGGCAGTCCAGGAGTCCATTAATTTAACTATGTTTTCTTATGTCTTATGACAAAATTTAGACCACCAGATACACATAGTGTTTTACTTATGGCATGTACTCCAGACGCCTAATCTGAAATAGTCTTAAATTCAAGAAGACAGCAAGTGGTGTCATGTGTGGCTGGGGGGTTAGTTGACTAGACAACTAAAATTGTCTAAATTGGGACCTGCAATAGATAAGGTTGGCCCTGTTCGGAGAAATATGCTGTGTCCTGATTTATATTAATGCCCATTGCATTGCCTGATACCTTTTCTCTGAAACTACACCTTAGAACTTTACACTGAAGCAAAATAAGTTAATTGCATAGGTTCATAGGTTTGTACTAGGCTAATGGCCCTGGAGCATTTACAAGCCTAGCCCGTAGGATTACCCTGGCATCATGCCACTCAACCTTAGTTCCCAGTGCCTCTGTCAAGCACAGCCACTGGAGAGATCCCTGGGGTGAATTTTCTATTTCCCATCCACTCATCAAGATTTCTCTTGAAGAGGTCCAGTGACATGCTCTGTTTTACATGTATGGGAAATCTATTCCATAGCATGGGCAGTCTCTGGGTTATGAACCTGTCACTCCCGCATGTTCTGTTGATTGTGGTAATGAGGTTGAGGTCTCTGGAGAGTGTGGTGCAGAGGGATTGGGATTTCTATAGATGTAGTATTTCTATCAGAGCTGGGTCAGACATGACTTGTAAGGCAAGCAGAGATCGCCTCTAAGTAGGCGATATTGAATAGAGAATAATTGGAGTTTTTGAGTCTGTCCATACAGGACAAGTGTTTATGGCCTAGGATCCTCTTTGTGAGGTACTTTTGTGGCCTCTCCAGTTGTTGCAGGTGTCTAGTGAGGTACATGCCAAATGGGGCATTGTACTCAATGACTGGCCTAATGAGGGAAGAGTAGAGGGAGACAATGACCTGTTTCTTCCTGGATGCAAAACCCTTAGTAATGAGATGTGCCACATAGAAGGAACTTTGACCACAGTGGCAATGTGGTGGTCAAAAGAGAGGTTGCTGTCAACCTGTGTTACCAGATCTTTTATAACTCCTTCTGTGTTCAGTGGACTACCGTCGATGTGATAATTCATGGGAACTGGGTTTTTCCCAAAGGGGATGATGACACATTTTTTGCCATTGAGCTTAACGCCATGGTTCTGAGACCAGTCGTTGGTCTCAGTGAGGCCTTTCTATACGATGTCAACATCACTTGGGGAGTTAATAATAGCTCCCAACTTGCAGTTGTCTGCAAACTTTGTTAGCCAGAGTTGTTTCATGTTGGCCTGGACTTCAGAGAATTTGATAACAAACAGGAGAGGACCCCTCTCGGACTCCACTCATGACTGGTCAGCAGTCTGACTTGGAGTCAGCTACTTTCATACTGTAGGTTCTATCTGTAAGCCAGTTTGCAACTCACCTAGTGATACAGGGGTTGATACCTAGCTTAGTGAGTTTTTCTGTGATTCCTAAATGGGGAATGGTATCAAAGGCCTTGGCCAGATCAAGGTAGGCTGTATGAACCACCTTGCCTTCATCCACAACTCTGGTGACTGACTCGAAGAAGTCAACTAGGTTGAGCAGGCATGATCTACCCTTCACAAAACCAAACTGTGTGGGATCCAGACTTTGGAGATTCCCTATATCCTTGTTTATTAGGTCCGTGATGATGCATTCCATAGCTTTGCATACCAGACTCGTCAGGCTAATGGGGTGATAGTTCTCAGGGTCTGTAGGCGCTCCTCCTTTGTGGAGAGGGATGACTGTAGCAGTGCGCCATTCAGTAGGGACAAAGCCTGAGGTGCGGCTGTGATTGAACAGGGCACACAGGTGAGGTGCCAGTTCACTCTGTAGTTCATGCAGAACACAGCCAGGGATATTGTCAGGTCCCATAGAAGCTGTATTCTTGACCTTGAGCAGTGCTGTTTTAACCTGTGCAGCAGTAATACTGTGTGTCTGGCAATCTACTGGTATTGGTATTGGTCATTTGGGAAAGGAGGGGTAAAGCTGGCACTGAATCTGTTGGCCAGTATATTGGCAATATCTGTTGGCTTAGTATAGGAGGTACCATTGTGCAGTAGCTCAGAGTAAATCTAGGTATTGCTGTGGAGATTCTTTACATAACTATAGAAGGCCTTGTGGTTGTCTTTACTATCTGCTGCAATTCTGTTTTCATAGCTAGCTTTAGAGGATTTGATGAGGGATCTCATCTTTTTATTGAGGCCGATAAAGGTGTTTTACCAGTCTTGGGACTTCACCTTATTCTGCATCAGTTTCCTTCTTCTGTTGTAGAGTTTGTTTATGGCAGGGGACCACCAGATTGGCTTTTTTATTTGGAGGAGAGTGTCTTGGTTCTGTTGAGTATGGCAAGATCCATGCATGTGTGTACATGTTCGTATAGTGCATTTGTGTACATGTTCGCATAGTGCATTGGTGTATGATTCAGCGGTCATGCAGCTGTTCTCCATTTGCATGGGTGTCATGAAGTTAGCCACCTCTGTTTTTAGGAGTCCAAAGTTAGCTTTGGAGAAGTTTTTCATGGTGGTTAACTTTGTGGGGGGGGGGGGGGGATTTTCAAACTGATTAGTTTGTGGTTGGATCTAACCAGGGAAGAGTTGACTATTGGTGTAGAGCAACGTTGCCCATGTTAGTAATGACCAGGTCAAGGATGTTGCTATTTCTAGTGGGGGTAAGAACAAGCTGGTCCAGGGCATTGGAATTAATGAACTCCAGGAAACTTTGGGCAAGAGCATTGGTACATGAGTAGCTTTCCCAGTTAATGAAGGAGTAGTTGAAGTTGCTCAGTATGAGAGTGTTAGGTTGGACCCTAATATTCTCCAGGGTGCTTAGGAATGTGGAGTGTGAGTCTTGGGATATGGTTGGGGACCCATAACAGGCTGTGACCTGAATCGCTGTCCTACCCACTGTTAGCTGCACCTGAAGTATCTCTGATGTGTTATGTTGGGCTACTAGTCTGGACGTGTGCACATCCTTTATGAATATGGAAACACCCCACCTTTGGAGCTTCGGTCCAAGTTCTTGGGCCGAAAGGTGTGAAATGAGTTATAGCCTGGTAATGCAGGGATGATTTCTGCTGCCTTGAACCCAGGTCTCTGTTACAACACAAATGTCAATGTTCTCCACTTTAAGGAGTGCTTCAAGTGAGTGCATTTTGAGATTTAGACTTCTAGTGTTGAGCAGCATGACCCTCGGATCGCATTTGTCTGTAGCGTTTATGGGTGTTATTTGGTCTTTGAAACACTGCCTAAAAAAGGCACTATAGGTGTGGCAAGAGCCTTGGCCAGTATTTAGAAGCCCAGGGGTGACAAATGCAGGCCATCTCTGGCAAAGCATCGAGATCTGTCGTCATGTCATCCCAGGTAGACAGATACCGTATCCCCTTAGAATTACACCAGAAACTTAGCCAATTGTTGAAATCAGTAATTTTCTGCTTGTACTGTGGTATCATTCTGGGTGATGGTAGGATGCTGCTCAGGGTTAGGGTCATACCTGCCTCGACTACATAATCCGAGAGCTCCTTCATGTCTCTTTTCATATAGTCTAGGAAGGTACATCTCAGGTCGTTCACACCCACATGTACAATGACTGAGTTATATTTGTACCTGTTGTTGAGGTACCTGAGTGCATGCGTTATGTGGTGGATCCTGGCATCTGATAGCCAGCTGATTGTTACTTTCTCCTTATTCAGCCTATTGATTGGGAAATCAGTGTGCATCACTATCGAGTCACCTATGACTAGTGGGCTGGGCATGCTGTTTTGCCTTAGGGGCTTTGGTTGAGTGGCACACTGTTTAGGAGAGTTATGTGTCTTGTGATTAGTTTTGTGTTGTGATGGTCGAGTGCGTTTCTGCCTTGGAGGTCTCTGTTGTTTGGGTAAAATTTTATTGAGAGCCTCCATGAAGAAGGGTGTGTTGTTTGTGTTTTTATGTGAAGGCAGTGCTGGTGTGGGTTCTGGAGGGCTTTGTGTTCCATGTGGTGTGGTGCAAGTGTTGACCTTCTCCTTCTGACCAGTTATTCCAGTCTTGGCTGGAGAGTGCGTGGCTTCCAGTTTAGATATATAAGTGCATCTCTCGCAAGTCTGCATTTTGGGAGGTAAGAGGAGACGGTTGCCAGTGTACATGAGGCAGTTGCTACATTGCCTCATGATGCCCAAGTTCACCAGGTTAATAGGAGAAAGCACAGAAATGCTTGGGGGGCTCAGAAGCTTACAAACAGTCCTGGACTCAGTAAATCTGTATCTGGACTAGACTAACTACAGGAAAGGCAGGAAACAAGCGTAAATGTGGGCTTTTAAACCAGAAGATTGAAAGAGATGGAAAAAGCTGCCCAAACAGTCAATAAACTACAATTTCTGGGCCAGAAACCCCTCAACTTGTGGTAGATAGGCTACCTAGTGCTTACTACTCCCACCGATAAGCTAGGCAGCTTCCCTCCAACACAGAAAGGCTTGGGGGGCTCAGAAGCTTATAAACAGTCCTGGATACAGCAAATCTGTATCTGGACTAGACTAGTTACAGAAAAGGCGGGAAACAAGCGCAAATGCAGGCTTTTAAACCAGAAAGTTGAAGGGGATGGAAAAACTGCCCAAAAGGTCACTAGACTACAATTTCTGGGCCAGAAACCACTCCTGTTGTGGTAGATAGACTACCTAGTGCTTACCACTCCCACTGGTAAGCTAGAAGGCTTCCCTCCAACCCAGAAAGGCTTGGGGGGCTCAGAAGCTTACAAACTGTCCTGGATACAGCAAATCTGTATCTGGACTAGATTAGGTACAGGAAAGGTAGGAAACAAGCTTTGACCTTTTTTTTTTTTTTTTTTGCAGAAAAGCAGCTAAAACAGCAGTAAAACAAGTCAAATGCAAGTTAGCACACTTGATTGTGTAGCAATATTAAATACAGTTTAAATAAATGCAATTAAATTAAAAAAATGACTAAAAACGTGCAGAAAGCAGGACATTAGGAAAAAATCAAAATGTTTGGCCCCCTCTTATTCAGTATTTTTATAAATGACTTAGATACCTCCTCCTGTCAGAATACACTAACACTCTGTCTCATCTTTAACAAATCACCCAAGCTGCCTTTACTTCCAGTGAAAGCTGGCTTACTAATAATCAATTGCTACTTAACCCCTCAAAAATTAAACTTCTAATTTTCACCCCTAGAACACCCACTCTAAATAAAAGTCAATTCACTATTCTGTCACAGAATAACAGAAAAATTGAAGTCCTTCCCTATAAAAAACGATTAGGTGTCACCATTGATGAACATCTTAAGTTTGACCTGCATATTCAAAATAGTATTAAGAAAACTCATCAGAAACTTGGAATTCTTTACTGGTACAGACAATTCCCAGATACACCCACTAAGCTCATTCTTGCCACTTCTTACCTTCTACCCATACTCTTATATGGTGCACCAATACTTACAAACTACCCTAAAATGTAAGCTAGAAACTTGCTACAATAAAAATGCAAAATTTTCCTCCGATGTAAAGTACTCCACACATCACTATATACCTCTCTGTACTCTCAGGTGGCTTGAACTCCCACAATACCTTACTTTCCTTCAGCTTAAAATGGCACATAAAATCATTCATAGCCCCTTGGCCTGTCCAGCTAATAATGCTGTATTCCAAGGCAACGTACCAAAAAGATCTCTTGGGTCAGAAAATAAACAACTCACTGAGCATCATCCCAGAAAACTAGCCAGCCAAAGTCTATACTCTTTCTCCATAGCCAAAATCTGGAATACCCTTCCCTTTACTATCAGATCAAGCCAAAAATGTAAATCCTTTAAACTCTCATTTAATTAATATCTTTCCAAATCTTGGATCTGCTCCGGCTCGACCCAGGCTAATAATTATCCCTAAGTTCTTGATATTTCTACAATTTACCTCTGTTCCTCTCTTTTTTCTATCTTTAATTCTTTTTCTCTTTTTTTCAGTTTTCCTTCTTTCCCACTTCTGTTCATTCTCTTTACATCCTACATCATATCTTTCCAAATAGCTATCACTACATTCAGTGATAAGCTATCCTACGTTTGTAATGTACATTTACATATTTAGCAACTGTTATACCAACTCAGTCCACTCTGTATTTTTTTCTTTACTACAGTATTACTTATATGTTTCCAAGGTCATATATGTATAATTTGTATTAATGGAGCTTTTCTTCCTGAGCCTCCACTGAAAATAGGTTCTTTCTGACCCAGTTGGACTTTCCCAGTAAACAAATGTCAAATAAATAAATAAATAAATCACTGTGGTATTGTCTATAACCAGGGAACCAAAGATGGTTAAGAGAATTGAGTATCTTCATCAGAGCAAGCATCTGCTTGATATTTATGTGCTTGCATCTGCCATTGGTGTCCCACACCCCCTGCACTTTTATCTCTCCTGAAATTGCCCCCCTCCCAAGCAAAGTCTGAAGCATCTGTGGTGATTGACTGCTTTGGAGCAGGCATACCTCTCAACCTGGAAACATCAGAAATCTGGACAAGGCCCATAAAAATTGGTACAAATCTGTACGCTGATTAACATAAAATTTACATACATAATTATGTAATCCTGCCCACTCCAATTGGATTATGGGATACCAACTTTTAAATGCAAACTGAAGAACAGACAACCAAAATATGGCACCAGAACCCCCCCTGCAGCCATCCAATGTCCTATTATCTGGATATTTTGTGCCATTTACCATAAACACTAGCATAAAGCTTTACTTCTACAATGATTATTTGGATTTTATTTTTACTTTTTATAGTTAATGCACAAACACTAATAGACATCTGCTAAACAAAGCAATACTGTCACACAATAAAAATAGACTTAACATTAAAACTCCTGTGCCCTTGAAACTCACATTCATTGAAATAACATTGAAACCCACACCATATCCAAAGAAAATGCATTTGGCCAGTGGTGGATAAAGATTACCTTTGGCCTGTTTTCAAATCACAGGCCCCTTGCACATGAAACATACATGTGTTCTTTGATACACCTTCCCGATTGTGTTAAATTACATTCCTTGTATAATGCAGCACACTTGTTAGAGCACGTTTTAAATTTATTGATTTGAACAAGATGAAATGGCATATACATACACACACACACACCTGCAAGTTGAAATGGCACACACACAGACACATAAATGCCTGGAAGTTGAAATGGCGCACACACACAAAAATAAATGCCTGCAAGCTGAAATGGCACACACACAAATAAATGCCTGCACGTTGAAATGGCACACATACAAAAATAAATGCCTGCAGGTTGAAATGGCACACACACATAAATAAATGCCTGCAAGTTGAAAAATAGCACACACAAATAAATGCCTGCAAGTTGAAAAATAGCACAGGCAAATAAATGCTTGCAAGATGAAAAATGGCACACACTAATAAATGCCTGCAAGTTGAAATGGCACACACACACACACACACACACACACACACACACACAAATAAATGCCTGCAAGTTGAAATGGCACAAACACAAATAAATGCCTGCAAGTTGAAATGGCACTCACAGTAATGCCTACAGGTTGAAATGGCACACACAGTAATGCCTGCAAGTTGAAATGATGATGCTGTTAAATGTAATGCACATAGAAAATATACCAGGCATTAATGTACAAGTACATAGTTTCTCCTCCCATTAAAATAAATGCTCACACTACATAGCGGTCGTTAGTTTCTTCTACCATTAAAACAGCTGAGTTTCTCCTGCCACGAAAATAAGAGTAAATGTAATGCTCGCACTCACACTACATAGTGGCCATTAGTTTGTTTTGCCATTAAGACAGCTGAGTTTCTCCTGCCATTAAAACAAAATAAATGTAACACACAGCCAAGTTTCTCTTGCCATTAAAATAAAAGAAAATAAGAGTAAATGTAATGTTCACATGCCGTTTCTCTAACACTAGCACATAGCAGCTGTAAACAGCCATTAAGTAGCTCTAAATTACATTTTTTATCTGGAAAGAGCCGAGGTAAGAAAGATGAAAGATGTGCTTAAAATGGCTAAGCAGGCTTGTGAGCTTGACATCATAAATAACTTCCCTGCAGATATAAAGCGCTCATTTGAATAACCTGCTCACACTCACAGATCACAGATGCATTCAAGCCAGCTGGAAAGGTGCATTGGAGTCCTTGAAGCTAATTTCTGACAAGCTGGTAGCCCTGATGGCGCTGACGTCATCTCACACATGATGACGTCAGCTCAAAATAAAAAACGGAAAAAAATAAAAAATAAAAGCTGGAAAAAGAAATGGTGGGGTGCCACTCAGAAATCATGGCACCCCAGTATTTGGACCACAAAAACTGGTAAAAACTGAGTAATTTGGTATGGTTGGGAGGTATGGGAGCAGGGAGGGAAAAGGGGGGACCTTGTTTTAATGATATCTGTTGTCTCCACAAAGTGATGTCTCTTCTGTCAAACTCTAGTACTGAGATCTGAAAAGAAAAAGGGTGTTGATGCTGGGACCAAAGAGATTTTAGATACCACTGTGTCTTTCTTGTCTGGAGTCTTGACAGAGGTATCATGGCAATCAAAGAAGCCATGAGAGACAAACTCCAGAAATATTCCCCCGCCATGACTTAAGTCTGAGTGGCAAAACTTAGAAATAGATCTAAATAAAGCTTTATTTTTTCCTGTGGAAGAAAAGCTCTTTGAACTGAGGTGTCTGGTTGACATCCCAGGAACACAATCATATGTGAGGGAGTCAAGAAAGACCTTTGAATGTTCTCTTAGAATCCTAGCTTGTGCAAGAGATATCTCACCCAAGAGAGGGATTCCTGGCATTTTGGAAAAGACCCTGCAAAGATAAGCAAGTCAACTAAGTGCGAAAAATGTGGATACCTTGTAGCCTGCAATGAGCTATATCTGCTACTAGACACTTTCTGAACACTTTTTATACAGTGGATAGTCCAAAGGGTAAGGCAGAGAACTGATAGATGTGATCCAGACACACAAAACCTTAAGAAATGCCTGAAGTCTGGATGAATAGGAGTGTGATGATAAGCATCTTCTACGTCTAGTGTTACCAGAAAACTTGAAACTGGAAGAAGGGGCAACAGGTTGTGAAGTGATATTATTATGAACAGGTTTAGAAAAGAAAGACCCAGAACTGGTCTCCAGCCATTTTCTTTCTTTGGGACTAGGAACATCCTTGAATTAATCCCCTTCCCCACTTGGGAAGGAGGAAATGGTTGTATCACTCCTTGGGAAAGCATGCGATGAAGAACAAGTGGAAACAAAACAGTCTGATCTGCAGGATGAGGAATGACCTCCTGGAAAGGAGAAATTTCCTCCCACTGCCACCTGTAACCCTGATGAATGATTTTCAGAACCTATGTGTATGAAACAGTCTGTTGCCAAAGAGAAAAATGGAGATCCAGACTTTCTGAAATAGAAAGAGGGCCAGTGTGGGAGGAGGTCACAAGGTCTCTTGAATAGTCATTCAGACTTCGTGGAGTGTCCTTTGTTTATGAGGTTTGAAACTTCTTTTTGGAACTTCCTTGCCACTTCTTAAACATCTGTTTACCTGAATTATGTTGAGACTGTTTATTCTGTTTTTTGTTGAAACTGGATGAGGAGAAAGAAATCATCTTTGGGCAATTTGGAAAATGAAGGCTGAAAAATATTTGAGATTCCTTGTTATCAGCTTTCCCCTTTTATCACACTTTTTGATCACCTCTGCAGCAGAGAGCCCAACCAATGAATCTCTATCCAACGGAGAATTTAAAATATCATTTTTACCATTATCTGGAAAGTTCTGAGAATGCAGCCAAGCAAACCTCCTTAAAACCATACCAGTGACCATGGCCCCGGAAGAAATATCAACAAAGTCATAAACACACACACACACACACACACACTGCAAACAATGAGTAGTGACCTGTGCAACTGAAGAAGCTAAGTTATTTAAAGCAGATGTTCATCGTGTTTCACTGTTGCAGTCATCACTGTAGGGTTCTTCCTGCCGGCCAAGGCGACACTGTAGAAAAAACGTTCCTCATACTTTCCCAATATGTCAGAATAAACTTTAGCATATGAGCCTGACCGTATAAAATTCTGAAATTCAAAGTTGCAGTATACACTTTTCTCCCATACCGATCAATAATTTTCTCATCCTTGTTAGAATTAATAGGATTGGAATTAACTAAGCGCTTAGCAGCCGAGGAGTCTACTAAGGCCATTGCTGCTGGTTCAGGTTTGAGAATAGTGTTTAAAATTTTAAAAGAATTAGGAGCTTTATACATTCTATCTGCCTTTTTAGGGACAGCTGGCTGACTATCAGAAAAACTGCAGGCAGTAAGATACACATCCCATAAAGCAGACAAGACTGGAGGAATAGGTTTAGGTTCTGGAAAATCCTTCTGTAACAACTCAGTATGTTTTTGAGGGACTGTGAAACCTCGGTGATCTCCCATTGAAAACACTGGGACATTCTAGCAATAGTCTCAGAGAAAGAGAACCCCCCACATGGAGAAGCAGAAAGAGAGCTTGCCTCTGAGTCTGAATCAGAAATCTGAGGACAGAGCCCTGAATCCGTCCCTGCATCTTCCTGTTCAGATTCAGAATGTTGAATCTCTTCACAAGTGGAGGCATCCCTCTTTCTTTTACTGGAAACTACTCTACAAGAAGAATCAATAGCCTGAATCAAACTCTGAGCCAGTCCCAGCAAACTCTCCTATCCAAAGAAATTTGAGGAGGGATAGATACATGCTTAGTTTACTGTTCCTTTTTGACAGGAAAAAGGGGCCAACCATGTTACTAATTTTTGTTTTGTAGCTGGGAAAAGAACTAACTGTAGGAGTAAAAATCTGTTCCATGGTCAAGCCAAAAATGGCGCCTCTGTACTGAGGAAAATGAGTAACAATCCCAGTTAAACTACCAGTCCACAAAAGTTATTTATTTATTTTTTTTTACAGAAAAAACACTACTTCCATTCTCTAATTAGTAAGCAGTACTGGTTGCTGCTGTACATTCACAAGTCAGTGCTTCCTAAACATAGGTATTCAGTTAAAGTGCATTTGATCAAATGGAATTTCTAATAAAAAATACTGCCCCGAAGTTGATTCTGCCAAACGTATAAAGCACAAGGTGTTTTTCTCCTGAGCAATATTCTATTCAGCTGTGTGTATATGATTTGAGGAAATGTCCTTCAGGTGAATTGTCTTCTATGTCATCCTTTTATAAAATCAGTCTGCATTTGCCTGTTTCTCCAGGTTTATCGCCTAGGTGTATGATGCATGTTATGTCTTGAACTTCTGGTCTTCTGTATTAGCAGAGTACTGTTGTGTTAAGATTGCTCCTTGCAATATAGTATATCATTGCTTAAGCAGTACTGTAGCAAAGGTGGGACAAAGAGAGCAACTGCCCCAGGAGCAGAGTGATAAGGGCCACAGCTGAGAAGCTTACATTTGCATTTACTTTTACTGTACAGAAATACCGGTACAGAAAGACACACTAGTTCAGATCGGGTGCTAGTTCATGGGACTGGCACAGGATGATAGTTGAACTAGCTACATGACTGTGCTTAAGTATTTTCTTTTAAGGTAGTTCTCAAAGAGAAACTCTTGAATAAGCTTAGGTTCTCACACTCTTTTTAAGAGTTACTTTGGTTTTAGGCCGTCTGATATCATAGAATGTTAAAGCTCTAACTATAGCCTTGCTAACCTGGGTTCGATTAGCAGCTTGGGAGATTGATGGAGATGCGGGAAGGGATGGTCATGCCTATCCTGGGGGTGAAGGTGCTTGCTGGTGATGCTCCCTAAGGGGAGGCATGGTGCAAAGAGGGGAGTTGCCCTCAGACACAACCAGTAGTTGTGGGGGGTTGAGAAGAGAAAAGTGGTTAGGTTTTATAAAATGAAAACGCCATCAGATGCAAGCACAGGCAGCCAAGCCCCCAGAATTCCCTTAAGATCAAGTGAAGCAATTCCATGGGTGTAGGATGGTGCTGGTAGACCTGGGGTGGACGTGGAGCACTGGGGGTGGGCAAGTATCAATGAGGTCTGAGGGAACCAAAAAATTAAAAACAAAAGTTATTTTATCTTTTTTAATGTTTCTGGAGCTGGAATCCTGCTACTTTTTTACTGCTTTCTCCTTGGTATTAGCAGAACTAGGTTAGATTGACTCTAAGATGTTCATTTACATTTCTGTATAATATAGAAATGAGTTGCCTAACTGTAAATTGATAGTAGAGAATACTTGGAGTTCTGTCCATACTGTTAACTCTGCATTAAGCCTTTCTGAAATACCCATGGTTACTATTTCTAATATGATGTTTTTCCATTTTATTTCTGTAAACATAAAATGGCAAATTTACAGACACCCTCTTTTTTAAGACCATTATTAAATTATCATTAAAGACATAGGCAAATAAGCATTTGTATAGCTTATAATTCACTACTTCAAATACAGTTGGTTTAGACTTTGATTTACATTTTGTAGCAATTGTTTTTTGTTAGCCACCAGAATTAAACTTAACAAGGACTTACAATGTCTAGGCATTTCAGATCCTGTATTCGTATCCCAGCTCAAAAAAAAATAATAATAATTTCCTTAATTACACCTATTCACTCACCTAATATTTCTTTTTTTTTTCCCAAGAATTTTTATTTGACCTTTCAGTTAGACATTAACAATCATTATATTTCAAAACATACAATATACACTGAATAAACAACTATTTACACTATATACAATCATCCATAACAAACAGTGACTTCATCAATGAGAACAATTGATATTTATCTAATAAATGTTGCAGTTTCTGCCAAGCTATTCTTTTATGTGTTAAATTCAATGTTCTAGAACAAATGGTTTGCATTTCCTTTTTACATCTAATATTTCTGGCAGAGTACTCTGTAGGGAATTTTTAAAGTCTGCCAACTTATTACACTCACAAAACACAAGTTTACAGTTATGTCTTTCTTCCCCATCACACCTTCAACATTTGCCATCTACCTGAGGAAAATTCTTTAGAGTCTGCTTGGGGTATAAAATACCTATGCAAAGACTTCCAAACAAAAATCTTAAATATTCTAGATTTTGTTGCATATTTGGGAGCCATACATAAATGTCCTTCTACTGTTTCCTTGTGAATTGCTTATCCAATCTCTCTTTCCAATCTTTTCTATCCACCTATGATTCCTATAGTTATCATGCAACATTTTATATGCCCTACTAATTATCCCTTTTTAACAGCAGCTTATGTTCTGGATTCAACTAAAAACTCTGCTAGAACATGTCTTTTACTTAAGATTCCTCTCTCTTTCTCTTTGCCTGTACTCTGATATCAATCCCTGATAACAGAATTCTACAGGTCAGGCATTTTTTTATCAACAAGAGGAGAAGTTGTAGGTAACAATTAAAGAGCTGAAGGATTTTATATGGGAGGGGAAGACATCAAGACTCAAGTGGGATAAGCTGATTCCTCCAATAAAACAGGACGGATTGGGATTACCCAATTTGAAGGGGTATTTCAGAGCTAAACAGTTAAGACTCCCATATATAACACAAGGAGAAAACTGTAATTCGAAGTAAAAAGAGATGATGATGAAACAGGGTGGAGCCTCAAGAAACAAGGAGAGACTGGGATGTTGGATGCAGGCCTTTGAGAGTGACAATAATCATACAGAATATTGTATCTATAAAGTAGCAGATAGTATCCTAAGAACTAAGCCAACATGGGAATGAAGAAAGGAGATTTTGCTGATAGGGATGATTGCAATTAGGGATATAGTCAATAGGCAAGATGGGGCTAGAATTTATTGGAGAAAATTGACAAACGAACCAAGGTATTGCGAGCAAATAACTAGAGAGGAAAAGATGATAGAATGGGAAGACACCAAGAATTATTTGGACTGCAAGTTAGACATTGCCTTCCCTATCAAGAATTGATATCAGAATATAGGCAACAAGAAAGAAATAGGGGGATCCTAAATGAAAGACCAGTACTGGTAGAGTTGTAAGTAGAATCTAGATAGTAGTGCATATGAAATATTGCATGATAACTATAAGAATCAATCTCCCAAATATGCAACAAAATCTAGAAGATTTAGGATTTTTGCTTGGAAACTCAGGTAGACAGCAAATGTTGGAGGGGTGATGGGTAAGAAAGAGTTAATTGTGAACATATTTTTAGGGAGTGCGGTGAGTTGGTGGACTTTATGGATGCACTGTTGGAGATGCTGGGTGGGAAGATTGTTGTGATGAGGGAAATGATGTTTTTGAACTATGACACAGCATCAGAATTGCCCAGACATGGTAAGAATGCCTTGTTGTTTCTAATTATGGTGGCTGCCAAAAATGCAGTTACTACAAAATCAAAATCTAAATCTAAACCAACTGTACTAGAAGTAGTGAGTATAGTAGCAGAGATAAAACAACTGTAATTGAGAGCAAACTACATAGGAAAAATGGGAATTGTGAGAACAATACATACAGGGGAGGAATGAGGTCTCAAAGAAGGCAGGACTTAAATGAGCTATGTAATGTTTGACTGAAAATGATTAGGTAGATTATAAGTGATGTATAATGTTTGCACCTGGGAGTGTTTCAGTATGGTTTGTGATGTAAAATGCTTGTAACTAGGATTGTGTCAGTGTGGTTTGTTTTCATGTGTATAAATGATTGCCAATGTCATACGTGATGGTTTAATAAAGATGTTTCTTGTTTAAAAAAGGGGCAGGAGCTGAATAACATAATATTGCTTAGGTTATGTGATATATAACAATGTTTGTGAAGTACAAATGTTTGTAAATATGAAATTGTTAATGCAGTTTGATTACTTTTATGTAAATGTAAATGTATCTATGTCACAAGTGATAATTCAGTAAAGGTGTTTAAGGGAAGGCAGTTTGTAGCCTGCATTCCAGATGTCTTCTTGGCCTCCTCCCATTCGATTACATTTCTCTCTCTCATTATTTACTCCCAGCACCTTGGTTCCTTTTCCAGTTTTCTCCATTAAATTCCAACCCTTCTTGCCTGTACTCTGTATCCCTAATTGCAGTCATACCTATCAGCAGAATCTCATTTCTCCATTCTTGTGTTGGCTTAGTTCTTAGAATACTTTCTGCTACTTTGTAAATATATTATTCTGTATGGCTGCTGTTATTCTTCTTAAGGATATCTCCATCCAAAATCCCACTCTGTCCTTATTTCTTGAATTTCTCCCATGCTTCATCACCATCATTTTCCAGTTTGAATTATAGCTTTCTGCTGGTGTTATGTATAAGAGCCTTAACTGTGTAGCTCTAAAATATCCCTTCAAATCAGGTAATCCTAATCTACTGTGTTCTATTGGAAGGATCATCTTATCCCACTTGACCCTTGCCCCCTTCCCCTCCCAGATAAAAATGTTCAACTTTTAATTAGTTACTGGCCACAGCTTCTCCTGTGGTTGATAAAATATGTTGACCCACGTATAAAACAAAAGGGACTAAAAACAGTTTCACTGTTAGTATCTTACTATTCATATCCATAAATGAGAACTTCTAGTTTCTCAGTTTTTTTCATTATCTTTTATTTAGTCTCTTCCCGCATATCCTTAGCTGCCATTACAGAGTCCGTTTAAACCCAGGCTCCAAAATACTTCATTTTATCATGTCACCATAAGTATGGGTACTTCTGAAAAAATTCATGTATGAGCACACAATTTACAGCTGTAGCCTTTGTTTTGTCTTCATTAATTTTACATCTTGAAAAAGAGTGAAACTGTATCAAAATGTTCAACAGCACTGAAATGTCCTTTTTTGATAAAATCAGGTACAAAAGTATGTCATCTTCAAGTAAAGCCAACTTTTCTTGATTACTGTACTACTTATTGCCTTGAGTTTCTTGTGATTGACTCTAAATATAATGCAATAAGAAAGTGGAAAAAAGACATCCCTGCTTGGTTTGTCTGTTCAGACACAGTTTGTCAGAGGGGAACCCTCCCACTTTAATTTTTGCCTCTGATCTCTCATATATCCTCCTAATTAACCTTATTATTGTATCAGGAAATGCAAATGCTTCTGTTGCCCTACTCATAAAATACAAGCTTACTCTATCAAATGCTTTCTCTGTATCAAGACCCACCAACAACAGTAGTATTTTCTTACCTTCTGGTTCCCTCTGGATCATCATTGCACTGTTAATGTTGTCAAATGTTTCCCTTCTCTCCACAAAACCACATTGATCCATATATATCAAATTTGGCAACACATTTGCCATTCTTTTAGCTGCTATAGACACAAACACTTTATAATCAGGGTTTAAAACTAAAATGGGCCTATACGAAGCTGGGTTTGATAGGTCTTTACCACATTTAGGTATTACAGCCACCACAGCTTTTTTCCAGTATGTTGGTGTTTCCTTTCCTTTTAAAATACTGTTAAATAAATCTTTCTCAATCTGTATCACTTTCTTCCCTCCTAGCCTCCAAACTTCTACAGGAATACCATCTATTCATGGAGACTTTCCTACAGATTGATTATACATCACTGATTTTATCTCATCACCTCCTGTCTTAACTGTTACTTGTTGAACCTTATCTACCTCTAACCTTGGCATAATTAACTCTTCCATAAATATATCCATTTGTACTTTTTCTTGATTTCCACATTCCAGTGCTTTATACAAATTTCTGTAACATTTTCACAATATCTCTAATACCTCGACAGGTTATCTGGTTATTTTTCTTGTTATAGGCTCCCTAAGTTTGAAAACAACCCTTTCTAATTTCTGTTGCCCAAGTTATTGTGCCAAAGGTTTTTGTGCTCTGGAGTTATTATTACAGCTGTTTAACAGCAATCTTTCTAAACTCATGTATCTTATCCAGATACTCCCTTATTTTCTCTTTAGCAATCTGCATTTGCACCTTTTCCTGTTCTATGAGATCCCTCTTATTCTGTAATACTTTAACCTTTGTCAATCCCACTAAATAAGTCTTGCTGTTTCTTAACCATCTGTTTTTCTTTTATTTCTACCCTGTTTTTAAACTTCACTTTTATTTTAACCCATTCACTAGCTATAACTCCTGAAGAAATTTCTATCTTCTCTAATAACTCTTTAAATTCATCTCTATTTAACAGGTAGGTGGGGAAGTGTCAGTGCCTTATTTGTACTTCATTGCCCTGCATTTTTATCTTAGCTGTTATTGGCATGTGGTCTTAAGTAGTTATTGTCTGTGAGTTGAAGATTTCAATTAAATGCACATGTTCATGGGAAATATAATTTCTGTGTAGTCTAGTCCAGTTATTATACCTTGGGGAATAGTATGTAAATTCTCGTTGAGTTCCTACTACTGAATTCACATCTTCCGTACTAAATAGTTTCATAATTTTTTCAGAAATCTACCCTCTTTTGTTGTATTTCCCTTCTAGGTCCTACAGATAGAGCCTCACTGTTGTAAATTAATTTCCAGTCCCCACATATAAGTAATATTCCCTGCTGAAAGGAGATATTTCTCCCAAAATTTTCTTAAGCTCCATAATAGCAATTTTAATTGGAATGTAAATACATACCAGTGTAATCCTCCTCCCTTACCAGTAGCCCCTTACTACAACAAATGTACCATTGCTATCTTTTTTCCCTCATCAATCACTATTCAAGCTCCTCTAACAATTAGTACAAGTGCTTCCCTTTTCCATTGTCGCTGATACTCTGCTGAATATCCCTCCGGAAATCCTTTCTTTATCAAATTCACATGCTTATTTCCTTTCAAGTGTGTCTACTGTAGCATTGCTTATTTGCCTCTGCATTTATTAATGTAATTCAGTACTCTTTCCCTTTTGTCCGTACCTGTGAGGCCATTCACATTCCAAAATAATATGTTTAGTATAGCCATTATGATAAAAATTATTATTCCCACCTGTTATAAATAGCAGCTTTTTTAAATGTCTATTTCCCCCTTTTGTGCTACATGCACTGACTAATGTTTGGCAGGTTGATCTTTTATACAGTTGCTTCTTGTCACCTCCATTTTAACCTATGTCACATTTTACAAGACTTCTTTTTTTTAATGAAAACCCTCACACAAATACCACCCTCATAACCTATTAACTTAAACACACCAAGTTATCTACATCTTCACATAAGGAAGTTTAACCCTCCTGATAGAAACAATTGCCCCATATCAATTCCTGTACATACATGCATAGAAACAATTAACCCATATCAATTCCTGTACCCACATGCAAAACCTAACCCAAAATTAAGGTTATCCATGCTAAAACAATTGTTACAACCTGTGCTTGTACATGCAGTAATTACTATCTGTTCTTGTCGTCTTATCTTTATTCGCCTTCCAGTTGTAAAAAAACAACTTGTATGTTTCAGAAAACATTCACTTTTAGCCTTAAGAAGAAGTGAACTGGTGATGTTTAACACAACTAAATTATGCACTTTTCTAGTAAATGCAGTGAAGTATTTTGTTACCAGAAGAACTGCTATTTCTTATGCACTTCCAATAATTTCAAACTTGATTTTTTACGGAATTGTTTACCCTTGTACCTTTTAAGTTTGTTTCTCTCAGCAAACAATGTCCAGACCCCTCTATTTATTGCCTTCACCTTTAGTCAGCTTTCCATGGAAACATGAAAATAAAACATGGAGCTGCCCTCAGCTCCAGATTTCTCAACTGGACCTGAATATTTATTTGCTTGAAGAAAATTATTTCATTGCAGTCTCTCATTTTTTAAACCCACTTGTATTCACTCAAAAAAATCCTGTCATTAGATTAAGCCAAGGGCATTAATCTAGGTATTCATCTATCCAAAAGTAAAAGAAGACATTTCAGTTCTGCATATATTATAATCAGTGCACTTTTACACCCCACCCTAACTGCCCAAGATTACAACCTTTTGAATTGAATGTGCTTTTGAACAGCCATTCTTCTCTCTTTACATTATGTATACATTTCTTAAACCTAAAAAAAGAGAGAGGAATAAAAGGACCTATTTACCATGGATCTGTGTTCAGCCATCAGATGGAACCTCCATCAAATAGCTGAACATCAAACTCTATCCATCGAACGTTCATATCAACTATGGGGAAAGTAACTAGTTGGCCACCACTTCCCCGTCTGCCCTTTTCCCCACTGTAGTGCAGTCTCGGAATTGGTATATATAGTTGGGGGGGTGTGGGGGATAAAGCCTCCCCAAGTGGGTTTGGAATACTGCAGTGGTTCACACGGGGAAGTGGCAGTTAACTATTTACTTTCCCCATCGATGAAATGAACACAACCGTCACTGAAAATGCTTTACTATATAGCATGCAATTTATACCATAAAATGTTTTATACAAATACTGTTCATAGGTTCATAGGTAGTGACCAAAAATTGTTTTACTTATACTTTCTTTTTACCTTTTTTCCCCTATCTTGTTTTCCTTTTAGTGTCCTTCCAGACATTAATGATGTGAAGCAAGGCATATACCTGTCAGTCCTTCAACATGTCTAACAAAGTCAAGAAAAATCCAATCTTTCTCAGCCGCTTCTTTTAAAGCCATAGTTCACAAATGTGATTGATGCTTTATAGTCTCACATTTCTTCATTAATTTCATTGTTGTTGGTCTTCTTCTTGTTCATCTCTGTCTTTTAACTACAGACTCTGGTTCAAGTCCAAAGTACTCCTGATTCTTCTAGCCAACTCTTGCTTTTTTTTCTGTGTCTCAAACATTTTCTTTTGGAACATTATAAAAGGTTTCACTGGAAAAATGTCTCTCTATGAGCCTTATCAGAAGAATGAGAAGCAGAGTCCCCTCCTCTTTGATGGCTAACCCATTTTTGGACACACTTTTTTATTTAGGTCTTAGCCCATTCTGCGTTAGAAAGTGACTTTGATCCTCCAGGAAAAATATTCTGAAGACAGTTGGATACATCAACGTGAATCTCACAGCTGCCTCTTGACATTCCCTGATTGTTTAGGTAAGTTTGCTTCTTTTCTGCCTGGTGTACAGTGAATAATCATTTTTCACAAACACTCTACTGTCTCCAATGTTTAATGTTTTGCCTTTATGCAACAGTTTTGTCAGGATCAACTGTTTCTACTGATATGGTTACATCTTTATTAATACAGGTATTGCCTGCTTTCTCATGACCAGGTTTGGAGCATACACACAACGTGCCCTTTCAGTTAACAAATTCTGCTCTGGTATACCAGTCCAGTTACATATTTGTGCTTTCATAAAATGTATACGGTCTGTTTCTTCCACATTCTGTAGTACAGCAGAAAATCTCAAGTTTTCTCTGTGTGCACTGTCCTCTAAGTGTACCATTTTTTGAAACAGCTCTTCATGAGCAGTCTCATACCCAAACAACATTTTTTCATTCTGACCTATGATTTTGGAGTTTTACCAGTTCATCTAAATAGCTGTTTAAAGCATCTTCCAGTTTTTTCAGCCTTTTGTTATTTGAATTTCATATATTCCTTCATTGTTTCATTTATTTTAATCAACTCTGAGCTTATTTTTCCTGTAAATTATTGGAAGTCATTTTCTTGTACCAACGCAGGAGCTTTACCTGTTTTTTGCTGAACAGCTGCATGATTCTTCCCAGTCAGTGTTTTCTCTTCACCTATTCTAGTTGATTTTCTTTCAGGCTGTCTTAAGTTTCTTTTTGCTGGCATCCAGACAGTGTACTTACTAGCTAATTGAATTTTACTAACAGGCAGAGTTATTGGCCCTTAGACATCAGTTTCTTTTTTCATAATGGGAGAAATTAAATAAAGCTGTGGATCAGTGTACAGCCATCTTGGAAAAGCCTTCCTGACATCCTCTTGAACACTTTATACAGTATAGATATCTGTACATTTTGCAGCCAAGATCCTCAGAACTTAGGAATGGCAGCTGAAGAAGTGGGTGATGTCCTAGAGCAGGGCCACAACAGATAAGCTTATGTGGAATGTGATTAACAAAGAAACTGATAAAAATCAGAGAATGTACTTTGTTTGCATCTGTAGTTACAGTGGGATTAACAGTGATTATGGTTGTTGAGCTCTCCATCACTTTTCAATCATACTGCGAGACATCAGCACTGTGTGGTCTTTTAGGATCATAACTACGAAATATTCTGTTTTCCTCTGTTTTGTTTGTTTTAGCTGTCCGCATACTGCTGCCTATTCATCCAGTCAAAAATATAACTCTTCTGGAAAAGATGTCTGACTGAAAGAATCTAGATGCTCTGGTTGCCATTAGGTAGTGTAGCAGGAAGAAAATGTGAGGTTAGAGATCATTTGTGCACAGGGACAGCCTGCCTTCAGAATTGTGCAAGCAGGAGGACAATACACTATAGGTATCAGTGAATATGTCTGTTCTTGACCTTTTGGTCTTCATCCTCACTAATTCTTAAACTATCTTCATGTGTCAAACTAATTGTAAAACCTTAAGTAAATATCTTACAGGCATTAGTTGCACAACTGGTGCGTTTGCAGTACATTTTTCTGTATAATCATCATCTTTTGCCTTCTTCCTGGTACCAGCTGATGAGATAGGTACTGGATTAATGTATAGTATTGCTGTGTTTCTGTGAAGTGCAGCTGGTTTGTGCTAATTAAATTATATACAACACAGATAAGTGAACATTTTTCATTTGTTGACATGTTTTTACATTCGTTTTAACAGTCTGTATATATGTGCTTTAGCTAAGGTCTTTAAGCCTATATAAGTAATTCCAAAAAATAATTGCACTGTATTTTTGCCCTTTTTAGTTTTTCTAATTGTTGGTTTTAAACCATAGGTTCTTTCTTATGTGGATAGTTCAGGACTCTTTTCTTTAAGATAGTTCAAGGGCAGTCAGTTGCAGAGCTATGTGCCTAAGAATCCCCCCCACCACGTTGTAGTTGTGTTCTTAAACCCAGTGTATCCGTTGTTGTCTGCCTTTTATGATAATTTGACAACATAATTCTCTCACTCTCTTTGTTTATAAGTTGTTGTGAGATAGTACATAAACATAATTTTATGAAGATTCTCCCGTTGAACTATTTAAATCAAAATCTTTGCAGTCAAACTACAGATTGTCTACCAAGCAAGTCGGTGTTGTTCTTTTAATGTAGGGGGCTCATGAGTGGCCTTCCCTTACTGTTAGTAGGTATTTGATATATTTTCCTTCCCTTACTGTTAGTATGTCTTTGATAACTTTTCCTTATGTCATCTTATATGGTTGTACTAGTGAGCACTAGAGGATCAAATTGGTAATATCTCTTGACTGAAATCACTGTAGCAGTATTCCTAATGTGGGTTGTCACCACTAATGTCTGCTTTAAATTTCTGAGATTGTGCATCTGATGTGTGACGTCAGTTCATATGAATTAGAGTATAAAGCACCTCTTCTATCCTTGCTTTTAGGGTAATTAACTACTAGACTTAAATGACAAAGTGCTTGATCTCTGACTTCCATTCCTTAAACAAAATTATACTGGATCCTCCTACAGCAGAGTCTATGCATCAAATGCAGAGCTTACTTTCCAAGGTCACTCAAATTACCAGACACAGCATTAAGTGCAGTTATGATGCTGTGGGATTCTTCTAGGGCAGCTGCCAGTGGATGTGTTATTCACAGATATACATGGCTTTTCAGTCAGGCTATCCCTGGAGATTCATATAAAAAAATTTAGACTCTCCCTTGGACAAAGACTTACTGATTGGTCCTCAGCCTACCACCATATTCAAAACTCTCCAAGAACAAGTCAGGACCATGAAACACTGCAGGCAGACTCTCCTCTCCTCAGTTTCTCAATACCATAGGATCTACCCATCTAAATCTGCTCTCTTCCTTAGAAGGCATCCTAGGACATCTCAGAAACAAAGAAAAAGTCCTAGGATAAGGTACTCCAGAAAACCCCATAGGAAACCTTCAGCTCCCTTTGGAAGCAAAATTCTGTGACAACCTCTGCTGCACCCCTCCCCCTGCCCTCAACCCCACTACCCCTCTTTTCTAAAGACTGTCACTCTCCCTGGCCAGCTGAGAAGTTACCACCACTGATAAGTGTATCCTCTGCATCATCAAGGATGGTTATGCCATGCCTTAGGAAATTATTCCCCTCTCAGAAGGGCAAGCCATAACCTCCTCAAAACCAAATCTGTCGTCTGGCCCCCATTATTCAAGACCTCTTGAATCAGAGCATCATCAAACAAGTCCCAAAGGACTTCATAGGAAAAGGCTTTTACTTCAGAATTGTTCTAGTCCCAAGGAAAGTAGAGCAGCTGAGATTCATCCAAGACCCATCTCTGATTAACACTTACTTGAAGGTCCCTTCTTTCAAAATGCTCTTTCTTCACACTCTTCTGCCTTTCCTTCTTCTCCAAGTTTTCTAGTGTCATTAGATCTGAAGGACATTTACTTACATATAGCCATTCACCCTTCTTGCAGGAGATGCTTAAAGTTTTCCTCTGGCTCCTTACATTTTCAATTTACTGCTCTGTCTTTTGATCTTTCCACAGCACCGACAGTGTTCACCAAGTATCTAATGCCAGTGGTAGTTTTCTGTTTCGCTCAGGGAATCCAAATTTTCCCCTACGTAGACAACCTACTGATTCAGACTCTCTCTCCAGAAATTCTTCTTCAGTATCTGCACTTCACCCTCCAACTTCTGAAAGGTCTCGGTTTCACTGTAAACTACAAAAAATCCCACATGGTCCCTACACAGGCTCTTGTTTTCTCCAGCTGTAGACTGAACACAAAGAAAATGCAATCCACAGGAGAAAGTTCACAGTCAAGTTTTTTTCCTAAATCTTTCCACTGCAGCCTATTGCTCAGCAAGTGAGATGCCAAGAGCTTTGGGTTTCATGACAGCCACCATTCCTATGCTCCCCTTGGCCAGACTTAACATGAGAACATTTCAGTGGTACCAGAAATCTGTGTGGTCTCACGTCTGTTATCTGTTGGATGCCCTGATTCCCCTTCTCCATTGCCTGAAGAAGGAGCTGCTTTGGTAAAAAGGACAGGTCATCCTCAACTCAGGCTGCCACTCACACCACCTCCTCTTCAACAGGTTCACACAGACACTTTACACAAGGCATGGGGGTCATGGACAGGATCACATTGAGTGCAGGTGAAATGGCAGCCTCAGTCCCTGAAGAAACATTTCAGTCTGAAGTTAATTAGGAGTCCTCTGCAACCTCTTCAGCTTTTCTCCCACCTCTGGAAACCAAGGCCACTCCTAGTGTACACAGACAACACCACAGGCATATGGTACATGAACAGAAGACAGGGAGACACCAGGTCTTACCAAATGTGCAGGTTAGCACAGGAGGCATGAAACTTGGCAACATAAATGGACATCACACTCACAGCCACATGCATCCCTTCTAGGGACAATGTGCTTTAGAGTCCCCAAGTCACTCCCTGGAGGACCTCTATGAATGGACATTAAATGGAGAGTTTTACCAGACAATCATCCTTAAGTTGAGCACCCCTCAGACAGACCTCTTTGTGTCACCAACCGACCATCAGCTGCCCAGTTCTGTACTAGGGGCCTTTGCCCCACAGCCTGGAGGACATATACCTTTTCCTTCCTGTGGATAGGGACGTTTCTCTTTGCTTTTCCTTCTCTGCCTCTTCTTCCAAGCATTCTTCTCAAGGCACAAAAGGAAGCAGCCTTATTCCTTTTATTGGCCAAATTTTGGCAGGGGAAGCATTGTTTTTTGGCTAAGCTTGTAATGGTATGCAGACTGATTGCCTGGTACTTGCCTATGAATCTATGAAGTTATTATCCATTTTCCATTATAATACATTTCCCAGTTCAGCAGTCAGGTGGCTAAATTCTGTGCTGCCACATTTCCTGAATTTCATACTTTACTGATTTGTGTTATATTGTTCCTGCTATTATGTATGAATTGAACATACATATAATAAAAGTGAAGACTGCTTATATCTATCTCCTTTGTAAATGTTAATCAAGTTTTATAGAAGCAAAAAATCAGCAGACTTCATGTACCATTATTTTATTTGTTTATTTACTTACTTACTTAGTTACTTATTTTGTTTGTCTTTGTTGATTGAGAAAAGTCCGACTGGGTAAAACCCAATTTCAGAGGAGGCCTGGTTTGAAAAGCTTGACATAAGTTCTGTAAAATTGTGTTATTAATTTAAATGATTTCTTTCTCAAGTTTTGGATACTGACATCATGCTTTAAATTTCTGCCTTTTTTATTGGGATATGGATGTCAACTAACCGGTTAACTGCCTGTAAAGAGGTATAAACCAAACAATTTTCTGCGTTTTTTATTTCATAATGGTAGATTTAAAACTTCCAGGTGTCAGAAATGAATATTGTTTAAAAGAAATACAAAATATACATTGTTATACATTTGTATAGACTAAATCATCTTGAAAATTTTGAAGCGTTTGCCTAAAATTACTTAAATCTATGTTGTTTTTGTAAACAAGAGGCATTGATCTAAGCTACCTTTTTAGAATCTTAATTTGCTGTACTATTAGCACTGAGTTGCTGAATTTGCACATCTTTCAAATTTATATATGCATTTTTAAAGGAGCAATACTTTTTAATTTTCTCACAAAATGCTTATGTTTAAATTACAGCCGCATGCCAAGTCTGCTGGAGTATTTAAGTTACAACTGTAATTTCATGGGTATCCTGGCAGGGCCGTTATGCTCTTATAAAGACTATGTTACTTTCATTGAAGGCAGAGCATATCATCTGAAACACATGGAAGCGAATGGAGAAGGAGACAGAAAGTATGAACAAGCAGAACCTTCTCCAGATGTAAGCTTTACAGTTCTTTAATAGCTTGAAATGCGTTTTTTTGTGTGTGTGTTGCATGGAGCTCTTTGCTTGTCATTTTGTTTGCACAGCTACCAAGGCTTTATTTAAGAATGAATCACGCTGTCTGTAGCAGCTCCACACCATGATGAAGCAAAGCAGACTCAAGAAAGACATGTGTTTTCATGAATGAAGCCCACATTTTATACCTGAGCTTAAAAGAAAATAATGCACATTCTCATTTTTCATCAGTTAATTACTTTCTGTCTTGATTCATGTAAAATTAAATTGATCACAATTCATCAAGAAACAACAAAGAACAAATGTGGTATACATTGCTTTCCTATTGAGAAACATCATCAGCTCATATAACCACTGCATAACCCAAAGCAGACATTATTGATTATATTGCTTTATTAAAAAAAAAATAAGTAAAAGTGCCTGTTTTAACTAGTTCTGCTTTATGTATCTGTTGGTATCCTTCCAGTTTCAGTCTGAAAATCTGTGCCTTTATGCACTTGAATAGAAGAGGTTGCTTCACATTAGGGAGACTTTTTATTTATCCTATACTTAAAAATATAGAATTGTTTCATACTGACTTTTGATTATTTCTAATTGGTACTGAAAGAAAATAAATGTCCTTCTAAGACTTTACACAGAGTAGAAGAAGATGTAATCCTGGATGTGTAGTCAGTTGTAACTGAATACATCACACAGATTCAAACTTTTGGAAGAGCATGCTTGTTTTTGATAGTATCTATGCCTTTCACCAGATATTGATACTGTACATATTCATACATAATGCATGCCAAAGTAGAGACTGCATGTCCATGACTTAAGCATGCAGCAAAGAATTATGTGTGAAAGAGCACTGCTTTACACAGAAGTTTAGATTCTTTCACAAGTACTATTTTTTGATAACTGAAACACCAAGGAATGTAAGTGAGAATCTGTGTGTGAAATAGCATTCTGCCAATACGATACATGAACCAGTGAAACATAACCTTTTTGTGCTAAACTTGGAATAGCAGTTCAAATAGCTCTAAGTCAAGAAAGTGTTTGGAAACAGAACTTTGAAGCATTTATCAGTCCTTTCTGGCTAACAAGCAAATAAAAACAAAACAGCTAATAATGTCATGTATAATTAACTTGGATTGTATTTTTTGTTGTGCAATTTTAATTATGGTAGCAAGGTCCACTTATTTTAGATCAGCCAGTAAATCAACAAATATTTGTTAGACCACACTGAATACATTTAGATAAGTTATAGAACTGTGTGAGCCCTCTATTAATTTTTTTTTATCTTCTGGCTTCTGTCAATGTAATTCACTCTTTAACCACGTCAAAGTCTTACACTGACTTTAATCAAAAGGGGTTTTACCCGTACGTTTCTCTTAAAACCAGAGTACTGTTGTTGTTTCATTTTTTTTTCTTTGATAGGTTTATTATACTTTCTTGTTTTAATTCTGTTGACATCAGCATAAGGCAGTTGACAAGAAGGTACTTTTCCGTTATCGGGGCAACAGGTCTAATGACCACAATAAGTTGTTATAGTTGCATTCAGATGTAATTCACTTTAAACCATGGAGAAGTAACAAATGAACTGCAGTCTTTTGTAGCGACTGTGGTTATATGTTCTGCAATCTAGGTGAGAAAGACTCTCTTATTGTCTTTCCCAATGTAAGTGGGGCAAAGGACATGAACAGACACTGTTTTCTGATGTACCTGGTTCTACGCAAGTAGAATCAGAGACAACTGTGACCATCTGGTTCACTGCACAAGTATTCTCCTTTGTTCTTAGCGAATCTTTTTGTGAAAGACTAGGTACAGTGCAAGAGATAAGATATGAACTTTCCATTTTTCTCCTTACCGAAGTTACAGGAACTAAGAATTTTTTTTTACCAAGACAGAATCAGATAGTGGAACGTAGGCTGTCGCTCATTTGGAAGAACCGTGCAATTTTATTTTTTGGGGGGAGGGATTGATCAACTCTGTATGACAAATTATAGAGACTGACTCATTACAAGGCAGTAACACAGGGTGCTTCGTCTTCATGTCTGTTTCTTGGTCTTTCAAAACAAGTGGTTCAGGGCTAACAGCTGTGCAATCATGGTGTGCGCATTATAGCTGTTGCCCCGATAATGGAAAAGTACCGACAAGAATAGCAGAGGTCTCTCCACTTTCATTTCTTTTCTATCCTGAGGAAACTTGACCCAGATCTGTGAAGTTTGCTAATTTTTGTGGTCTTCTAAGCAATTTGCTTCACATTCTTTCATGTTTTTTTCTCTAATTCTTTGGCAGGTGTCATAATGTTGGTAATTTGTCCTACAGTGCTGTTGTAGCTAAACAGTTGTCCCATAGAATCGATACTGCTCTTGCATTTATTGGGTCTTATCATTGGCCCAAACCATGACTATGCTAGAGGAGATTTAATCAAAACATTCTTTCCAGGAAACAGTGACACCTTTGGGGGAAAAAAGACAAACAGAACTCTTTCATTTGTTCTTTGAGATGTTTCCAATCTCATTCGTAGTAATGAAAAGTCCAACAGTCCAGAGAATGAAGCAGAATGACTGGACCTGTTAATCAAGTTTCCTGTTGTGTAGGTTCACTGTGAACTTTATCATGGACTTGGCCAACTTCAGCAGTTCTGTAAGAACAATTCTTGGCTTCTGTGTGGACAGTGCAACAGGAACTGGGTCCGCCATTCTAGTACATCTCCCACCAAGCATTTGATATGACCTGAAGGGTGAGATTTTTTTTATTAGTGCCAAACTCTGTGTAGTGTGAGCATGGAGTTGCTATACATAATGTAGGAGGTGGGGGGGGGGCAAAGTATTCAGTCAGGGTGATGCAGGAGGGCTTCATCCCCATTACAAAGATTTTTTCATGTTTATTAATGTATGTTTTTGAACTTTTGAAAATAAAACAAACAGGAAGAAAGAGGTCATTGTCTCTCTCTACTCTTCCCTCATTAGGCCAATCATTGAGTACAATGCCCCATTTGGCATGTACCTCACTAGACATCTGCAACAAATGGAGAGGCCACAAAAGTACCCCGCAAAGATGATCCTAGGCCTTAAACAGTTATCCTATATGGACAGACTCAAAAAAACTGCAACTATTCTCTGTCTCATATCACCTACTTAGAGGCGATCTCTGCTTGACTTACAAAGCCATGTCTGACTCAGCTCTGTTAGAAATGCTGCAGCTAAAGAAATCCCAATATTCTCCGCACTACATGTTCTATAGACCTCAACCTCATAACCACAATCAACAGAACATGCTGGAGGGGCAGGTTCATAACCCAGAGACTGCCCATGCTATGGAATAGACTTATCATATATGTTAAACATAGCACCTCACTGGCCCTCTTCAAGAGAAATCTTGATGAGTGGATGGGAAATAGAAAATTCACCCTGGGGATTACTCAAGTGGCTCTACTGGACAGAGGCACTGGGAACTAATGTCGGGTAGCACAATGCCAAAGTAATCCTATAGACTAGGCTTGTAAAGGCTCTAGGGCCATTAGCCTAGTGCACACCTATGAACCTATAAAGATCTGCTAACGCAACCAAACATAAGTAGGCCAGCACTGTTAGCCTGTCATGAGAATGGTATGATCTGTCCCATGCAAGCCCCCAAATAACAGGACCACTATAATGTTACTGCTTTGGGAGTGGGATGTATATGTGGTTGTGGTAGCACTTCTGTCTATACCAAAGACAATGGTACAGTATGTGGCTTTTTGCTACCACAAACAAGTGTTTTTTTAATTGTGTTACTATTTTTTATTGTGTTACTATATTTATTAACATTGTTGTTTGCCTATGAAATGTGTCATATCAGCATAAGAGGAAAGTCACATGTTTTAGTACGCACACATTAGCTGTTGATATGCACTTCTAGTTCTATAATTTATGGTGGATGGGACTGGCTCATACATAGTTGTATGTCTCCTTATGAATTTTACAGTATGTTTGGGTGTCATTTGCAAAGATACTCATTTAAACTTTCTGCATTTTGTTGGGGGAGGGTGTGTTTGCTGTAGGTTCTTCCTGCCTTGCTCTTATATGAGATCTGCTGTACAAACAGACTTTGTTTTATATCCCTAAAGTTGTGCCAGAGGTAGTTCTTAATATGTGAGTTCCTTTTTCTTTTTCTCTTATTTCCGGACTGTTCTTTTAAGGACACAGCAGACTTTGCTTTCTGTGTTTTGCTGTGGAGGATGTGTTTACTGCAGGTTCTTATTGCTTTGCTCTTGTATAAGAAATCTGCTCCACGAGGGGATCTATCTTGCATCTACACGAGACAGGGAAAGTCTGCCTTATTTAGGTAACTGAAATAGACTATCATTTCATTGTTTCTTTTTGTTCCTGTACAAATGTTAATTATATGTCACTGTATATTTATGGTAATTGAGAGCTGTACTAACTCTTTCATAAGTTAGGCTTTCTGTTGGTCTCTACAGTAATCCATCCTCAACTTGTATAGTTCTACTTTTTTTAATGACTACTTATATTTTCAGTTATGAGACACTTAGTTTACACCTTTATACCTGGAGTACACACTTGGAACATTTTTAGTTAAGCAAATGGTTTGTCGGATGGTTCTAATAATTTTAAAGTGTGTTGTAGATTTATGTGATATTAGAGCCTTTGAACTTAACGTGTTTAACCTGGCATTCCAAATTGTTCTTCTAACTTATTTCATAGTGGGGACTATTGAGATTCTGTTGTTATTTCTTGGCAGTCTAGTTTATTTTCATTTATTTTACAAAATGTGCATTGTTTACACATTGTTGTAAACCATTAAGTACTCAATATCAGTGAAGTATTTTGGCTAAGGCTGAGTCCGTTAAGTGTATACGGGAGACACTCTTTTTCATTTTCTTATCAGATTAGTTAGTATAGCTATTGTTGCTTCATACTGAATTTCTTAGTGTTCTTTGTACTGTAGAAACATTCAATAGTTATGCTTTGGAAGATCTTCTTAATTATAAAATTTTGATTACTGAACACATACGGGTTTTATTGAAGAAGGTAACGGATTTTACATTTCTAAATGTCATAATTATACAAAACTAGGACAACTTTGTGGCATCTTAGAAAGTGAGAAATCTCATTTAGAGAATATTTTTTAATTGTCACATTGTTTCTAACTATAATTTCCTTCATAGAGTCTTGGATAGAGGAAACTGCAGTATTGTCACAAACTTCTGCTGATACCTGTCAATTTTCTAATGTTATACCTTTATAGATTCATAGGTTCATAGCAGATTACTAGGATAATGGCTCTAGAGCCCTTACAAGCCTAGCCAGTTTTACCCAGATTTTACCAAATTTTCTATCCCTAGGGGAAAGATAACATGGGTCAGTAAGTGGGTTTTGACAATTTTTACAGATTGCCTGTGTCCGTAAGGGACACAGGCATGGCCCCAGGAGTGACTTTGTGATTTCCCATCCATTGGTCTAAATTGCGCTTGAAGATGATCAGGTAAGGGCTCTGCTTCACTTGAATAGGAGGCCTATTCCAGGGGAGTGGCAATCTCTGGGACACTATTTACAGTCTTTTATGAATGTAACTGTACCTCCAAAAGTACATTGAGGTAAATGCAGTAAGAAGCAGAGTCTGGGCTGTATAAAAAATAAAAAAGACAACAAGCATAAGTGAAGATTTAACCCTTAAACCTACATTACCATCTTCTGGTTATACAGCTACATTGTCCATTGGACATCCAAGTAATACTAGTCAGGTTTTTTCCAAAAGAGGAAGGCAGTTAACAGCATTCTAAAGGTTCTAGAAAAAAAGAAAATAAAACCTGGTATAGAGCATCAGAGTCTTTTCTCACATGTAGATCAGACTACTTATCCCATCCTTGACCAATTGAAGTCAACTAGAACTCAGTAGTGATGTCATACACATAATTTGCTTAACTCTTCTCTTGTTACCACCCAGATCTTGAATTGTTCTACTGATATAGGCATTGTAGCAGCCAAGAAGTTACTTTAGATGTAACTACTAAAATTCTTTCACTGTTAAATCCAAATGTTATAATTGCTAATAAAGTGAAAAATGATAACAAAGCACTTAATTTTCATAATCATCCTACACTTGATGACAGTCACTGATTATTTGCTGGACAAATCACCGAGTGAATGGCTCCATGTTCTGTTGCTAAAGTTACATACTCTGAAGTAACAAAATAAAAATTAATTAACAAGAGAAATAGATTTACTAGGGGTGACTGTCATGATAAGAACGTTAAATGAAGGGCATTAAGAGGAAAAGTTAACCTGCCTCATGAATGTTTAAATTCTTTAAGAACAGGACAACTAATTACAGATTGTTCTATACCATTTGATAATCACACTGAAAGAAATGACTGAGGAAACACATGACTTAAATTCATTGGATCACAAAGAACCCACTGGTGATAATATTTTCATACTTTCTGATTCTATGTTTAATAAACTTATGTGAAGAATGCTTAGTTACTTAGATAACTTTATGGTCATAGTTTCTTCATTGCTAGGACTATGATTAACCAATGTCCCAGTGCTATTACAAGTTTTTTTCGAAAATGGATTTGGTTGCACTTAAATTGTCCTTAATTGTGGTACTAATGATTTAAAACTACCTTCTCTTCATCAAATGAAAAACTGGAAATTTTGGAAATAAAGTACATGTCACACTTGGTAAATTCTTACTATGTTTTACATAGAACATCTACTGCCATACCAAAGCATAAAAATTTGTACTACCTGCAATATTAAACTAATGACACTCTGGGAAGTCTTTGTCAGACTATAGATTACATTCTTTGGATTGTTTACAGTTTAGCAGTTTAGGAGCTAAATGTGTAGAATATAAGGTTAAAACATACCATCAAGGCTTTTTTAGGCCTGTCAACAGTGTAAACATTGTAACATGTAGAAACAGACAATTTAATTATTTTTTGAGTTTCTACCCCTACAGTGCTTACAGTATGGTCAACAAAATCAGTGAATTACTTGGAATAATTCACAGTGAGGATTTATCAGTTATTGCTATTACATGAATGTTTGTGTAATGATAGGAATAGGGAGGAATGTTATTATTAATTAAAGATTCTGCATTTTCAGAACTTGTTGTAAACAAGGACTTAGATTAATACTTATATACAGATCCCCATCTGTAGACAGTGGTTCACATGATGAAAACTTATTGTTCCTTGAAAATATTATGTTATATAATAGGATCACTTGTTTAGCTAATCTAAATTATCCCTACATCGACAAGACAGCTTACACTTTCAAGTGCAGAAGAAAATCCTTATTTATTATTGTTTTACTAAGCAGGTTCAAGCAATTGGTCACTGAGCCTTCTAGGGAGAACAACATCTTGAACCCTATTGCAACTAAATGTAATAACTTAATTCATAATGTTAAATATTTACCACTGTTGAGAAATTCTGACCATTTGACTTTTTAAAGTCATGTTAACATCAGTTATGCAATCAATCACTTATAATAAATTTGATTTCAGACTTATTCATTTTGATCAGCTAAAACAAGCTATTCCTTCAGCTAACTGGAATAATGTGTCACTTTCTGAATCTCTTTTTGGTTATTTATACTTAGAAAAAATATGGACTGAAGCCATTTTTGAAACTGTAGAGAACAACAAAAAAAGAATCAGGAAAATCAAATTTCTCTTTTGGTGGAACATAAACTTAATTAAACTTTACAAGAAAAAAATCATCTTTTTCAGCACTGTAATAAACATCCTGCCTCAGTAAATAAAATTTCAACTAAATCAGTAAGAAATTCAAATCTGTACTGTACTATGAAGAATATTTTTATGGAATTGATTTAGCCGATGATCACACTAATAGAAAGTCATACTATAAATATGTTAGCTCTTTTAAAGACCATCAATTACATTTCCATGATTTATTATCAAGCTAGATCTATTACAGACCCAAATCAAATAGCTAGTCTGTTTTACATCATTTAATTCTTATTTTGTTAGTACATTGTGTACTTCTTTCAGGGACACTACCTTTTATATCCCTGCCTCAGCTCACAATGCAACTTGCCCTACTATTTCAAAGAAATGCATACTGCATTAAAAGGGACCTGTAATAAGACTTCAAATAGGACCTGTAGCATTCTGGGTGTTCTAATTGATAGCATCTCATCTGAGCTGGTCAGTGTGCTGTATATTATCTGTAATGGTTTACTGAGGAAGGTTCGGTTCTTTCTGTGTGAAAAAAAATTATTGTTACACCAGTTTTGAAAAAGGGTAATATATTTGACATGAATAACTACAGACCAATTAGATATTCCTCCATACCATGCAAATGCTTTGAGTGGTATGTGACAAATCTTTTGACTGACCCTGCTTTAACTAGTATTGACCTCACCTTAAGTAGTACTGACATTAATGTACTGACCGAGCCTTAAGTAGTACTAACCATGCCTTAAGTAGTACTGACCCTATCTTATGCAGCACTGCCCTACCTTAAGTAGTACTCCACTTGACCTTTGGCAGCATGGCTTTGGTGCAGGTAAGTCAACCTTGACAAATTTCATAAAGTTTTATGATCAAATTAATATTACCATAGATCTTGAACTTTTGTATAATTTAGTTTTTTCTGCAACCCCATTAAATCAGTCATTTTGGTTGAGCAAATATGCAGATGATCGCAGGCTTTGCATTTCAGTATAATTCAGTGACAATTTAAGCAGCATAAACAAATTCTTAGCTGACTAAGTGGGCTAATGAATATGGTCTTAATTTTAGTTCTGACAAATGTAAGATTTAGTTCTTTGGACAAATTCATCCTTCACAATCAATATTTGTGAATCATACAGCCTTGGAAAATTTAGTAGTTCTTGTCAATAATAACCTTTACTTAATCCGCGGTGGTGGTGCCTCGGTAGCATTGTCACCACACAGTAAGACGCTGTCCAGTTCGATTCTCAGCTAGAGCGTCATCTGTGTGGAGACATGCATGAATGGGCGTACCTTCGTTGATCAACTACCAATCATTAGCGGACCGGAGTTCCGCTGTGGCGACCCCTAACCGGGAAAAGCCGAAAGTCACAAACAAACTTTGATCAGCATGTTACCAATAACAAAAGTAAGGCTATGAGTTACATGGATATTATGCTAAAATCTTTATCTCATTGGCATGAATGTCATCTAGCTCAACTTTGTGTCAAACGTTCTTTTTGACTGAGTGCAACAACACATTTTGCATTTATACAAATAATTGGATTAGCTGGAGTATGTATAATGCCAGTTTATCAAGTGTGTTATCGGTTACAGACTTGGATTACCCTGACAGATATATGAAATTAAATTTGTATTCACTCCATTACAGATATTTTACAGGGAATGTAATATTAGTGTTCAAAGCATTCAATGAAGATCTTTTACAGTCAATGCTTAACCATACGCAATAATAATTTGACATTTAAACACAGAAACATCAACTTTGTTACACCAAGCATCGTCTTCTAGGAGGGGTGACTATATTACTGTTGTTATTCAAAAACTTTGGACTAGCATACCATCCACTGTTAAACTCTCAAACATTTTGACTAATTTCTGGAAATGTCTAAATAACTGGTTTATGAATGAAACCTTTAATCCAAATGTCATAGATTCAGTGTTTTTCAAATGGCCTTTCACCTATAAAACTGGATAATAACCTATGAATATTTTGGCTACACAGTGGGGTAAACCCATGTATAGAGACCTATCCCATTCTGCTGCAGTGTTTGCAAATCATCCCTGGGTTTGGTATTCATTTATTTTTCATTGGTAACACCCCCACAGCATGGAGTACTATGTTTATATAGCCTGCTGTTTGTCAGTTAATGGTTTTGTCTGCCACATTCACAAGTTGTTTTGAGTATTTTTCCATTTTCTGGGTTTTGTTTATCTCCATATGTTTAATGACTAATAATTTGGGGGAAATGTTCAGGTTTTGTTTTGTACTGCTTAGTTTCAATAAAATATTTTTGGTCTGCATAATTATTTTATTGGCATTTTATATAACATTCTAGAATTATCATTTGTTCTCTGCAACATTTTATTGTGAAACTCTCCTATAATAGTGACCCTTTTGGTTGCGCTGCACCCTTCTGACTTTTTGATGATTGATTTCCTTGACATCTGTTTGTTTTAAACATCTCAATTAAATCATCACATTTTAAGTTGCAACATGCTTTCTGTACATTAAGAGAAAAGAAAACAAGCCATAGTAACAATTTCCATTATTACCATCATCCATTATACGTGTTGTCTTTTAACAGTTTCCATCAACTCAAATATTCCAGACGCACTGCAGAGTTCCTGCCTTCTTTTAAACATCACCTCTTCTCCTCAGCATTATTTTGCATATATTGTAACACAAATTCCATTTGTTTCTATGAAATGTCTACCATCCCTTTCTAAGAATCCTATCTATAAGTATTTTATCTCATTTATGATAGTCAAATATTCCGTTGTAGTTGTTTTTTTTTAATTTATTTTATTTGTTAACCAAAGTACTGCACTGATCTCCGTCCAGTTTTTCAGACTCTACCTGGGAGTGTTGTCTGGTTAAGTGACTTGCTCAGTCACCTACTTAGACAATGAAGACTGACTTTACTTCCATATTTTTCAATAATTACTACCATTTAACCCCCAACATTTTTATCATTGCAGTCAGTTGAAATCTGCCAACTCTTTACATTCCTTAAAACATGTTCCCAATTACCTCTCTCTTCTTTATTACTTCTCCAACATTTGTTGTCTGACTAAAAAAAAAATCATCTGAAGTCTATGTGGTTTATACAAATACCCTTGCAGACACTTTCATGTAAAAATCCAAAACCTACTCTACTTTGTTACATAATTTGGAGCCCTATAGATTGTTTCCCATTGTTCTTTTGTAATTTGCCTTAGTATTCTCCATTCCTAATATGTTCTGAACACCTCTCGTTGATTCTTGGTTATTATACAGTCTTTTGTATGCCATATTAATTAACCCTTTTAACAGCAGCTTCTGTTTTAGACGATGCTACTAACTTGACCAGAGCTGGTCTTTCATTTAGCACTCCATCACTTTCTGATTGCCTGCACTCTGTGATGAAACCCTGATAGGAAAGGTAGCCTCTGATCTGCTGCCCAAATGGCTGTTTAGCCTTATTCCACTTGTATTATCTTTTTCCTTCTGAATTATTTACTCCTAACACATTAGTTCATTTGCTAATTTCCTCTAAAAAAATTCCAGACCCTCCTACCTATTTGCTAAACCTGCAGGCATCCCAGTTAGTAAAATCTTCTTTTCAACATTCCAGTGCAGCCTTACCTGTCCAAATATGTTTTGATACTCGATGAGGATAATATTTGTATTACTGTTCTCATTAAGGACTTGCATCCAAAATCCTGGTCTCTTTAATGCCCTCCATTTCATTATCATCCTTGTCCACTTTCATTTTAAACATTCTGTTTGAGTTATGCTTATGAACTTTAATTGCATAGCTTTAAAGTACATCCCCGAATCTATTAACCTTAAACAAACTTGTCCTATTGGGAAAAACAACTTATCCCACTTAATTCTTGCCCTCTTCTCCTTCCAAATAAATTCTTTCAACTCTTTATTAATTGTCATCCACAACTTCTCATCTAGTTGGTAAAAATATGCTTATCCTGTGGATAAGAATAACAGGTGTAAAAGCATTTCACAGCTTGCACATTACTGTCCAGATATATAGTCATGTGCTTCTAGTTTCATAATGTTTGTGTTATCTTCTGTTTTGTCTCTTCCCATATATCCTTAGATGCCGTAATGGAATCCTTTTTAATCCATACATCTAAATACATCATTTCATCTTGTCTCCATAATTACATGTTTTGTTGAACAAATTAATCTGTGGGTACATAGCTTACCACTCAAGCCTTTGTATTATCTTCATTTATTTTATATCCCAAAAAAACTTGAAACTATCCCCAAATGTTCCACATCACTGGAATGTCCTTTTCCGGATTTATCTAGTACAAATTAATAGCATCTGCAAAAAAAGGCAAATATTCCTTGATTACCACATCAGTTATACCAGTGAATTTCTGACCTCCTTCTTCTCTTTTGTTAACAGCTCTAAATATAAAGCAGGTAACAAAGAAGAAAGAAGAACTCCTTGCCTGGTTTCTCTGCTGTCTTGTTCCAGCTTATTGGAAAGATGACCTTTCATCTTTATTCCTGCCTTTGGCTCTTCATATATCCTCCCTATTATCCTTTCGGGGAATGCAAGTGCTGTCATTGCCTTGTTCACAAAGTCCCAAATTAGTGTAAACAATGTTTCTGTGCTTCAAGACTCATCAACAGTAGCAGTGCTGTCATACATCTCACTTTTCTCTAGATCATTGTTGTTCTGTTAATGTTATTAAATGCCCCCCCCCCAAAAAAAAACACAATAATCCATATCCATCAATTCTGGTAACACATTTTCCATTCCCTTAGCTAATATAGACATAAACACTTGCTAACTATGATTTTAAATCAACATGGTTCTATTTTAATCCAGATCAGGAGGGTGTTTTTACTCTTTTTTGGTAATATGGGCACCATTGCTTTCTTCCAAGATGCTGGTACTCCCCCTTTTAAAATATTGTTAAACAAATCCTTAGTTAGCACTTTCTTCTTTTAAACTTGCAAATTTCCACAAGAATACCATCTTTTACTGGAGGTTTCCATATTGATTGAGTGTACATCAGTATTATTTATTTTCTTCCTGTATTAGCTATTAATTGAAGCTGCTCATCAAACAATGACCTGGCATAACTAAGCCTTGCATAAATATTTCTATTTGCGCCTTTTCCTTTTGTTTTTTATAGGCATTTTCATAACATTTCCAGAATATCTGTAATACTTCTGTAGGATCTCAAGTTAGTTTTCTTATCCTATGCTCTCATTTCATTTGGCTAAAACTCTTTCTTCTTCTTTCTGTTGCTTAAGTCATTGTTCTAAGTTTTTACCCTCTAAAATTGCTATAAAAATAGTTGCTTAATAGCAGTCTTTCTCAGTTCATGCACGTGCAGATGCTCCTGTTGTTCTTTCAAATTTTTGTTGTTTTGCAATGCTTCAATCCCTGTTGCCAACTCTATAAGTTCCTGTTACTTCTTTCCCATTATTGTGTCCCTCTTATTTCTACCATATTTTTAAAGTCCATTTTCATTTTATCCCACTCACTAGTTATCCCTTCTGACATAATTTTTGGAGAATTCTCATGCAGAAAGCCTGAACTATTGGAGAACAGACTTAGTTTGGATGTCCATTATATTGCTTTCCATGCAGATCTTGTGTAATCCTCATGGTCAGTGATGCACTTCTAGGTGATGGACTGACAGGCTGTCCTATGCAGCTTGTCAAGTTTTTTATTTATTTTTTTACTTTCCTTTCTGATTAATTTCCATAATTTTTGTGGCTAATTTTGCCATAATCATGCAATGTTTCCAGTATTCGTGATTGATAAATGTTAGTTATTCTTGTGTAGAGAGTACCACATTTTGCTACAAGGAGGCCATGGATATTTGGTTTTATTAGTGTGCTCTATACTGTTTGCATTAGACTAAGTATGTATATCTGGTTGAATCTCATCTTCAGTACTTCACTGATGTTGTTTATTATTTTATCTTTCTTGGGGATGGGTGTCTTTTTTTGTATTATGAAAGGCTTTGATTAACCTTCCCCTTAAGAAACTATGCCTTGACTTGAGCAATCTGGAAAATTACCATCCTGTTTCTAACCATCCTTTTATTAGAATGTTGCCTACATTGAAATGTATTCTGCTTTAACATCCCTTGACATCCTGGACCCTTGTAATTCTGGTCTTAGATCAAAGCCCAGTTATGATAACTGCCCTCATAAGGGTCGTTAATGACCTCCGTGACAAGAGATGAATGTTTATATTTGGTTATGGGTCCTTGTCTAGTAATGGGTCCTCCTTGGTCTCACTGCAGTTTCAGTCAGTGTTGACCATGGCATCCTAAACAAGCTGTTTCAGACCCACTTTGGTTTACTTCCATATTATTCAGTTCATGTGCATTTACCACCTGGGTCAAACTAAGTGAGTGGTGTGTGGAACAAACTCCTCTGGTAATCCCATGGTGACCTATATGTTTCCTCAGGCTCAGTCTTGGCTATATGGTTGTTTGCAGTGCACATTGTATCACATATTGAGGTCTTACAAGGTACACATGTCTGATGACAGTGCAGCTGTCCCTCTCCTCAGAAGCATAATGAGGGTGAAGCAAATGGGGTAGCTAACCAGGTGCAAGGTGTTGGGGGCATGAACTGCCACTCGGTTGGCAGTGCATTTTTGAATGCTAGTACGGATATACTGCTTTTGTGATCAGGCTTGCTACTGCACTTTGTGTGGTATAACTTGTAGCAAGCAGCTTGCAACAGTTTTTCAAAGTGGAGGACCTTTTTTTTTAATTATTGAATTCAGGACGGCATCAAGTCTGGTGCTGCTTAGAAGCAGATGAGGAGCACCAGATCTGCAAATTGACCCTTTTTTTTTTTTTTTCTCCTCAGCTTTAAATTCAAAATAAGTCAAACCCGGTTTGAATTTATGGGTGCCAATCAAGTCATCTAGGTAAATCTGTTTTTTATGTTAAGGAAGATTCTTCCAGAGATGGGAGAAGTGCAGATTTCTAGTTGTGGGATACATTTTGATTGATTTATTTTATTTTTTATTTTACATTTGTTGACCGGGATAGTCCGACTGGATGCATGTCCATTTTCAGCGGAGGCCCGGGGAGAAAAGCTCCAAGGGTAAGCAGATACAGCATTACATAATACCAGCATTACATATTACAAACAGACTATTTACAGAGATTACATAAGTAAGCAAGTTAAACAAGTTCCACAGGTTACAGTTAGTCCTGAGCACAAGTCAGGGTTAAATTAAATTACACAGTAAACTGGTTAACAGATTTTTACACATTCGAGTTAGCCAGGCTTGATACACTGACATAGCCAGTTAAATGACAAATGTTGTTTGAGTCTAGTTTTAAATTGACCTAAGGTGGAAAGTAAGGTAATATCAGCTGGAAGAGAGTTCCAGGATCTACTTACAGAGTTTGCAAAGAGAGAATCACCGGCTGTGTTATTAATTTTGCTAGTCTGAATTAGTAGTTTGTTAGAGGATCGAAGTGGTCTAGGATTGTTATAGGGGGTGATAATATTTTAAGTGCAGGAGTATTGTCCGGATTATAGTGGATTTTATATAGGCCATAATCAGTTGGTTATACTGGATTAGGCTAGGTAGTTCAAGCCAACCAAGCTGATTTAGATTGATGCAATGATGTGTCCTAAAAGGCAGCCCAGTGGCAAACCTGCCAATGTGGTTGTAGCAAATTGAGAGTTTGTTAAGGACAGTCTTGTTCAAATTCGAGAGTAGAATTGAGAGTTTGTTAAGGACAGTCTTGTTCAAATTCGAGAGTAGAGGGGATGCATACAGAAGGGTTGAAAGAAGGTGAGAGCGAGCTATGGCAATTTTAGCTGGAGGGGTTAGGAAGGCTTTTATTCTGTAAAGTGACCCTAGTTTTTTATTGATGGTTTTGATAGTTTGGTTAACATGTAGGTCAAATTTGAGATTATTGTCTATGATGACACCTAATAGTTTTGTAGATGGGTCAGGGGAGATTATTGTGCCATCATTTGATTTTATGGTAAAGGTGAAAGCGGTAGACTTATGTGTTGGTGGAAATAACAGCATTTTAGTTTTTTTGGGATTTAGGATCAGACGATGTTCAGAAAGCCAGTTTTCTATTGTATTAAAGGTGGTCTGGGTAGCTGACCATAACTCTACTGGAGATGTGGCTGAGCAAATCAGAGTAGAGTCATCAGCATATTGGATACAGCTGACTTTTGCGATGACAGTATAAAGGTCGTTAATGAAGATGGAGAACAGCAAGGGCCCTAGTATAGAGCCTTGTGGTACTCCGAGGGTGTAGGTAGAAGGTTAGAGAGTTTGTTCTGCCAGAGGACAGCCTGCTGTCAACCATTCAGGTAGGATTGAAACCATTGGAGGGCTCCAGTATCTAGACAGAATGTTTGCAGGGTGTGGATTAAAAGTTGGTGATCAACCATATCTAATGCCTTGGAAAGATCCAAAAAGAGGGCTGAGGATATATAATTATTGTTGCGATTATGGTTTATGGTATTAGTAAAGGCTAGGAGGGCTGAAGTAGTGCTGTGATGAGGACGGAAGCCATGCTGAGTGTCTGCCATAAGGCGATTTTGGATTAGGTGGTGCATGAGTTGTCTATGAATACATTTTTCCATAATCTTTGCAAGTGGAGAGAGTATAGCTATTGGCCTATAATTGGAGAATTCAGTAGAGCTGCCTCCTTTGTGAAGTGGGATTACATAGGATATTTTCCAGATGGTGGGAATTTTAGCTTCTACTATGGTTCGATTGATTAGTATTGAGACGGGGTAAGTAATAGCATCAGCTGATTTTTGTAGGTACTCGGCAGGGAGTTGATCAGCAGAAAGTGTAGTGGGTTTTAATTTTTTGATCAAGGTACGGATAAGTGAAGTGGCGACTGGTTGGAAGCTGAACGCAAGTAGGTTTCTAGGGGTGCTACTTTCAGGACCAGGGGAGCTAGGAGGTAGTTGACTAGCTAGGGCTTGAATTGTCTCAGTAAAGAATTGGTTAAAACTATCAGAAACATCTTCAGGGGTTTTATCAATAGTAGCAGCAGGGATTGAGGTTGAAGTTTGTCCAGGATGTAGTAGATTATTTAAACCTGCCCAAAACTTCTGAGGGCTATTTTGATTTACTGTCTGTAAATTACAGTAGTATTGTTTTTTTGTCTTGTAAAATTGATTTTTTGGTTGATATATTCTAAAAAAGGCATTATATTCTATCATTGGTTTGATCAGAGCAGAGTATAGTGAAGTAATAACTTCTTTTGACCTGGATGAGATAGATAGCTTCAGCTGTTAACTGGACTGCATAGAAATATTTTCTGATTAATGTTGCTACATAGTGATCAAAGAATATGGAGTTGTCAACAAAGGTGCCGAGATTTCGGGTGACCATCAGTCTGAAGCAGGATGCTGTAAAGTGTAAGCTGCTGTCAAGATTTGTACACCAAAGGTGTCAATGCTACACTTCTTTTCATTTAATTTAAGGATATTTTTAATGTGCCACTGATTTATATGGTTTGGCCTTGTTGTACTAAGATGGCATTAGATGCTAAGTGAATGATAACACTCAGCTTGCAGTTTTCTGCAGATATAGTCAGCCATTTGTTGAGGTTAATAATTTGGCAATCCAAGTAGTAGATGCCAAATAGAAGATGCCCTAGTACTGAACCCAGAGGAATACCACTAGTTATCTTTTTGATTTCTGATGCGGCACCTGCTACTTTAACTACATGGGTACTGTTTGGCTGCCAGCTTGCTGTCCATCTTAAAACATAAAGCTCTACATTTAGGCCTCTGAACTTGTTCACAACTCCATTATGGTTACTAGTGGCAAAGGCCTTGGCCATCTGCAACTTCAGAGACTTTCTCAAAAAAGTTTATTACATTAAATAAACATGATCTTCCTTTGACAAACTGTTTTGTTGTGGGTCTAGAGCAATAAGAACTTTATGCTGGGGCCTTTGAAATGAGTGGCTTTGCTAATTAGGACTGTTAGTCTATAGTTCCAAGATTTGAGGTGGGTTCCCCTTTATGGAGGGTCACAGAGAGATATCTTCCATACCTCATGAATAAATAATGTCTATATTTAAGTTGAGTAGTTTTAGGAGGGGTTCAGAGACGATATGTTTGGTGCTGTTGATTAAGCAGCCAGATCTCGTATCAGGACCCATAGATGTAGCATTTTTAGTTTTGGAGAGTGCAGTTATGACATGTCCATAATAATCTGAAAGGATGAAGGCATCTGAAAAATTGAAGAACTTCAGTGAATTTTTCTGGTGTGAAGCTGGCAATAAATTTATCTGTAAATGTAGTAGCGATGTCTTTATTGTCAGAATAGGTAAAACCATTATGAATTCATTCAAAACATTGCTGAGTGTTATGTCTGATACGATTAAAGAAGGATTTGTGGTTATTAATACTAATTTTAATCTGTGTTCTGCTTTGATCTTCCCTATGGAAGTTTTCAGATTTTTGATGATAATTTTGATGAGTCATTCATCATGGTAGACTTTTAGTTATTGTTTTTGTTTGTTTGTGTCTTTCGGCTCTTCACGGTTAGGGGTCGCCACAGCGGAACTCCCGTCCGCTAATGATTGGCAGTAGATTTTTACGTACTGGCTTGCCGGGCCTAACGCACAGCCTTCAACGAAGGAACGCCCATTCACACATGTCACCACACAGAAGACGCTCTAACTGAGAATCGAACGGGCAACGTCTAACTGTGAGGCGACAACTTTTAGTTATTATAGGTCTTAATTATTTTTTTTTTTATTTTATTATAGATTTTATTAATGCTGGTGTTACACCACATTGGCAATCTTTACATTGTCCAATAGCCTGAGTTATGACTGGACCACTTACTTTATGCTGCTTGCTAGACAGAATTAAAATTCATTGGTAAAAATGACAGGTGGGGCTAATGCTATGAGGACTGAAAAATCTGGCAGTTGGAGTTTAAGAGCTCATCGTATAGTTTTAATATTTTTTTTTTTTTTGTCTTTTTAACATCTGTGAATTCAGATGTGTTAGTTTGGAGAGTGTAGGTGCTATAAAGGCAAAGATTATCAATTTATGATTTGATCTGACCAGAGATGAGGATGCTGTGGGAGTAGTACAGGTAGCTGCATTGTTAGTGAGGACAAGGTCAAGAAGATTTTGAACCCTACTGGGCTGGTTAACCAGTTATTACAAGGGAAGTTATCATTTATCCAACCTTTGTGGTACAGGCACTGCACTTAACTGATGGATAGTTAAAATTACACATCAAAAAGGTATTTTTGTTTATGGGTAGTTCAGGAAGCACATTTAGACATCTTTTATTGCTCTCCAGGGATATCAAAAGTTACATTCAGCAAGCCATAAACTGCTAATTTGTCTTGTTTAGGATAATTTAAAGTTCAGGAGATAAATTCTGATACTCCCCGCAGTTTTCATGAGATCTGAATACATGATACACATTGAAACCTGCTAAAGGAGGAGTGTTGTTTTTCCTTTGAAACCAAATTACTTTTTCAGTACAGAAATGGATGTGTTTGAGTCATAGGAGACCCTCAAGAGCTAGCAGTTTATAGTTAGGCTTCTGGTACTGAGCAGAGTGACCCTGATATTATCTAGGCTGGAAATTCATGCAAACCTTTTTGTTACACTGGAATGTCTAGAAGACAGAATTTGACTAAAAGGGTACTATGGCGGCAGCAAATGCTTTGACCAGTATGCAGAAGCTAGGAAACAAAAGGTGCAGACCACCATTAGTGAGGTCAGTTGAGCTGTTGATCTCCTCATTCCAAGTATCACCCCCTAAAATAACATCTTGTCTATGTATCTGAGCATCATTTTGGGTGAGGGTAGGATTCCAGTCAGGGCCAGAGTCTTACCTATGTTAGACACGTGCGTAGTGTCAGTATGTCTCTCTACATGTCTTTCTGGGCTAAGCACTTCAAGTCATTCAGTCCTACATGAGGCACCATCAGATTATATACATATTCGTCCTGTTTAATGTGAATGTAACATCAGTGTGACTGACAGTGGAGCCAGCAGTTATAAGTACATTTATACTTTAGCACAGAGACTTAGTGGCACTGGACGGTTTGCAGTCTGCAGCCTGGTGAATTTATTTACTTTTTTATTATTGTACAGCCAGGTAGATGGACTGGTCTGAGCTCCAAATACAGTACATTTGTGTCATAAAATCAGTACTTGGTTTATCAAGGTTTACAGTACATAAGGAGTACATAGTTCATCATACATTTACAACATGCAAGGAGTACAGCTACATAGTATATCAAAGAAAAGAAACAAATTCAGAAAGACTAGTTTAAGGCAGTATCTACCATGATACTGACTGTCTTGACTCCGGCTTAGGATGTTTATATATGCAGTAGTGTCTATGGGAAGTTAACATTTTTCATGATAACAGTTGCACTGAGATTTTGTTTGAAGGTGGTCTTTTAGCACATTCTTAAATTGCTTATTGGTTTCTTTGTTATTAACTTCAGTAGGGAAGTGGTTCCAGGTGGAGGACATCAGTCTAGAGAAGGCTTTTTCTCCAAAAGTAGTTTTAAATGGAGGGTCGGATGAGGCTTAGAACAATACTCTGGGAGCTTCTGAGATCAGAGTTGCTTTCATGGATAATAGCTTTATGTTCTAAGTGGATTCTGAAACCAAAAAGGTAGCTAATTTTCAGCCTATTGTGCAGTTATGGTAAGGTTGTGTCAGTGGATTGCTACCCAGACTCTATTCTGATTTTTCCAGGTTTGGGGAGAGATTTATTTATTTATGTATTATTTATTTGACATTTATTTACTAGGAAAGTCCAACTGGGCTAAAAAGTGTCCATTTTTAGTGGAGGCCTGGAGAGAAAAGCTATACAATCACAATCTGTCAAAAATTAATTACAAATATTTTACATCACAAAGTATCATGTAACATTAAAAAAACATTGGAGTGAAAAATGTTGTAATGAGAAAAACATAGAACGTATGTTTCATAGTAGAGTTTGTTACATAGATTAGTATGTGATAAATGGGACTTGAGGCAATTCTAATAAGATATTTCAAAGAGATATTAAAGATTAAATGATTAAAGACAGTAAGGGGAATTTGAGTGATGTCTTAGTATAAGAGTAAGTGTTTATATTAGGGTTATAGAAGGACATAAGGATGGAGAGCTAAGAGTATGCAGAGTTTTACAATGACAGGTAAAGGCGGTTAAATTGGTAGGACACTTGGCATTTTTGTTGTAGCAGCTTTCAAGTTTGTTTTTTATTGATGACTGTAAATTGGTTAGAATTGGGGCTTTATAGAGTAGGGAAGGCAGAAGGTAGGCTTTGGCTGGAGAAATGTTTGTGGCTGTGCTCAGAAAATGTTTGTTTCTGTATAGCATGCCTAGTTTTTTATGGAATTTTTTCAAATTATTTTGGATGTGGTGGTCATATTTAAGATTATCACCTATTATGACTCCTAATACTTTGGTATGGTGAACTAATTCAATTTCAGTGCCATGTGCTGAAAAGATTTTGAAAGATGCTTTGTTAGGGGTGTGAGTTCTTAGCGTAAAGAAGAGTTTGTTTTGGTGGTTGAATAAGAGATGGACTTTTATAAGACAGGTTTCAATGGAGATAACAGCATGTTGAGTGATTTCTTGGAAGTGAGTTAAGGTGTTTGAAGTGTGGATGATGGTAGAGTCATCTGCATATTGAGTCAGAGTGCCTTCAGAAGAAAATGAATGTAGGTTATTGATAAAAATATTGAATAGTAGAGGGACAAGAATGGATCCTTGTGGGACTCCTGTGGAAAAGGAAAGGTATGCAGAGATGGATCATGGCCATTTTGTTGCCTGTTGGCAAGGTAGCTAGAGAAACCATTGAATAGATGGAAATGCTAGACCCAGGGTAAAAAGGTGATTGAGGAGTTTACTGTGTGAGATCATGTCAAAGGTTTTCGATAGATCTAGACATGCCCTAGATACAAGTTTATTAGAGTTGCAAGCTTTATTGACAATGTCTGTAAATGATAGTAATGCAGGGAAAGTGCTGAGGTCTGGCCAAAATCCAAGTTATGTTTTGGTGATTGGTTTATTTTGTAAGAGATAGTGGAAAAAAGTGTTGCTGTATACATCTTTCAAGGATCTGAGAGAGGGGAAACAGGATGGCTGTGGGAAATTTGCAATGTCAATGGAATTGCCTCCTTTATGTACAGGGATAATATGTGCTATTTTCCATAAGTTAGGGACACATGATTCTTTACTTGATCTATTAGTAAGAATGTTGATTGGGTATGCTATTGCATATGCGACTAGATTTAAGTATTCCAGGGAAAGGTTGTCAGCTGAGGAGGAACAAGATTTTAATTTATGTAAAAGCTTTTTTATGAGAGTTGTAGAAACTGGTTGAAAGGTAAATTGGGTGGAGGTTTCTATGTGTTAATTGGAGAGGTTGCAGTTAGTTGAGTTTTGTGAAGGTGATATGCTAGGGTCTTAAGTTCTGGAAGTTAGCTGCATGGAAGGGGTTGTGTTAGGTGAGACTGAAGTTAAGCTAGTTCTGCATTCTATGAAGTATGTATTGCAACAGGTAGCTGTTTGAATAGGAGAAATGTCTGGGTATGAGTTGTGATCATTTTTTTGTACTTTGGTTGATGAAAGTGAATATGGAGGACCAGAATTTTTTAGGATTATGTTTATGAATATCTTGCAGGCGAGTACAATACGACTTTTTATCTCTATTAACTTTATTCTTGACTTGGTTTCATAGCTGTCTGAACAGTTGCAGATTTTTGTCATTTTATATTCTTTTGCCTGTTAATCCATGCTTTGCATTGGTTGGTGAGCTATGGGGTATGGCTGTTTTTAATTCTTTTTGTATACTCTGGGGCTATGGTGTTAGGAATATTTAGAAATGCTGCATTGAATTGTTCAACTGAATCATGTAAGAGGAGTTGTTTAAGGATGGACCAGATAACAGCTTTCAGAGCTTCAGTGAAAGTCTAATTGGAGAAACCCGAGATTACAGGTAGTTTTCAGCTTATATTCCTTTGTTAGTTGTGTAATCTTCCTGTGGATATAAGCTGGCAGGTGGTCACTTAGTGTACCTGGTAGAGTACCTGAGGGGGAGGTAAAATTAGATGGGTTGGTAAGCAGAATCCAGTCCAAGATAGACTGTTTGGAGTTATTTTTTCCATATCTTGTCAGTATAGTAATAAGCTGAGTTAATCAATCCAAACAGGTCCACGTTGTTTATTGCTGAATTTGCAGATAAAGACTGCCAGTCGATGTTTACATCACTCAGGAGGATCATTTCATTTCTGATTGTATCTGCTTTCCAGGGTAGTATGTTTTCAAGTACTGGAATGTTCTGTCCTGAGAGGGATATATAGCACAGCAATGCATATGATGTTCTTGGCTCTATTAATTTTTAAGAATGAGATTAGAATTTCTGCTTTTCTAAAAGTTGGAATTGTGCCTGTATAGGGAGCTACTGTGAGCATATTTGGGAATATTATAAGTATTTCCCCTGCCTTTTTATGTTTTCTGTCGAGCCTAATAATATTATAACTAGGGGGTAGTATTTCATCATCTTTTATTTCAGGCTTTAGCCAGGTCTGTGTTGTGGCTAGGATGTCTGGGTTGTATTGGGTCATGCAAGCATGAAAATCTGTGATTTTGTTGCATATGCTTCTAAAATGTAGAGTGACTGTTTTTAAACTTCTAGAGTGTATTCTTTGGTTTGGGGTTTGGTTGGGGCCTGGGTTGGGATGGGTAACACCACATTGATGGATGGTGGAGAAAGATGGTTTGTTTATCGTGGCATTTGTAGTAGAGATTGGGTAGAAGTATTACCTTAACAATGGGACTGGCATTTTTTAGTATTTGGGGTTACAACAGTGGAATGGCATTATGGGAAATAAGCTTGAAGATATTTTTGAGCAGCTAGTGGGAAGATGGTTGATAGGTGAGGATGATGTAATGGTTGATGTGTGCTTAATGCTTATGCAAGCAATAATGCCCAAATGGGTGTGTGTTACAGTGGAAATAACACCCGCGCAAGGGTATTCTGAGGCCTGACATGCTCTCATGATCAAACCATGCCAACTGTAGGTAAATACCCATACCTTCTTGTGGGTTACTGCTTAAATAATGGACTCTCCAGGAATGGGAAAGCCCTCAAGTTCCTGTAACAGGTCTCACAAGACCCCTAGTGGTCCATTATTTCCCTGTAATATTCACCCTGTTAGGCATTATTGTTTGCTTATCTAATTTTAGAACTGTTTGAAAATATGATTTTCACTTTATAAATTGCACCATACCAGCTGCAAACAGTGTTTGTTGAGACATTTTCTTGTTAGAGAGCCAGAGTAATGTTCAGTTGCATAAGTAAATGCCAAGTAATATTTTTATATAAGAATGTGAGCAAACTTGAAGTACAGTGACACGGTTAGTGGGAGTGAATTGAACAAAACAAAATGCTTATATTATTTGCATCTTATCTTTTTATGTTTATTACTGTTGTGCAATAGTGATTCATTAACACTAGATAGGTATTGCCAAGTTATCTGCAGCTTTTAAGTTGTTTACTATAAAGTAGCTGCTTTGTATTATGGTTACCAGTGAATGTTCAACAGCACAGTGTACAGCAGGTTGTCTGCCAACATCTTAGTAAAACAATGTACATATCAAAGTCTTCCCCCTAATAACTTACATTTTTAAAACTTTCAGATCCTTAACCTTCTTTTTGGTACTATGGGCACTGCATCTCGGGGAAACTAAATAAATTCATGCCAGCAATGACTGAAACAAGAACTATAGTTTAAACTTTAAATGAATAATCAGATGGAGCACAGTTATTTTCTTATTAATTGTAGAATGATTTTAACTCCCCCTTTCCTAAGATAGAGTGAAAGTTACATGCAAGGTATAGGAAAGTAAACAGAGTGACATTCCTTCTGTTAATTAACCTCAGGCATTAGTACTCTGTAAAGTTATATTTTATTACAGTTATCTAAACCCTTCTTCTTTTGCTCCTTTTCAGGTGGCTGTGGTACAGAAGCTCCTTGTGTGCACCATTTCTCTGTTTGTTTACCTCACAGTAACAAAGCTGTTTCCTGTGGATCGCAATATTGATGACAACTATAAGGCAAAAACATCACTACCATTACAGCTTGTATACCTGTATATATCTCTGATGGCTGCCAGACCCAAGTACTATTTTGCCTGGACTTTAGGTTAGTGCTTACTTTCTGCATCTTTTAATGCACTGGGAGACATTAATTGTTGTCAGCGTGAATATTATTTGGGTAATCAGTGCTGCCGAAAGGCACAGAGGACGACTGCTATGCAGATGAGGTTATGAGAATACATTGCGAAACAATGGAGAGAAACATTTTGTCCTCCATTTCTAGAAAGGGAAGCATGCTCTGATGAGTACAGCTTTACTCTACGCAACCTGACCGTACCTTTTGTCTGTCCAGACTTTTACCTCCTATTTTTGGTCTATTCCAAATAAAATTTGTAGTTTTCTATCAAATCGTTGAAATTTGAAGTCGATAAATAATGGCAGATATTTAAGTTTCAGACATCATGTAATTCAGAAAATGCATGTTAATGAAAATTTTATTCTAACAACTCTCTAAGTTTATAAGTGCAATATTTAAAATCTGTTCTTACTTTTGGGGCTTTGTCCCCCAATTATTTTTACTTTGTCAAGAAATTTTGTGCTAAGAAATTGAGAGGTATGAACTTACCTTTTAGCCTTGGGCTTAATGCAGTTGAGCTGACCTAATAGAGTACTTATATGTGATATATGAAGCACATGGTGATCCTTGCATTTATAGCCGTAATAGGTGAAATAAATAAGTAGTTTGACACAGTGCCACTGAGGTGATGGACTTTATCAAGACTTTTGATTTTGTCTTAGAAAGTAAAAAAGTAAATAAAGTATGCAAACAAATGTACCTGTGTCTCTATTTCAGTATGCCAGTCAGTCCTAGTATTTATTTATGAACGATCTTCAATTCTGCATTCTTTACCAGGCTTCCTCAAATGCCACATAAATTAGTAGAAGAGCAGTCGACACTGAAGACAGATATTAGGAAAACCTGAGCATTGGTGAGGGGAATGTTTGTGGCTCTGATGTTTGTTTTCATTTACTTCCTGTTGTGGCCAGTATTTTTGGCACTGGAAAAGGCCGTGAAACTGCAGCTTTTGTTAGCACTAACTTTTGGGGTTGCCACCTTTTCAAATGGCCATAGTGGGACATTTTCGGGACACACATCAGATTTTACAGGCCGACACATACCCACGGTCAGTTCAAAGGATAGACCTTTACTTTTTTGCCTAAATAATAGCTTATTCTTGTAGCAGTTTTGTTGCCTATCCTGTTTCTTGTAACATTTAGGTATTTTAGATACAGAAATAACTATTTTATGCAACTATTACATAAAATATGGGACAAAATTATATCCTACAATCTCAGGACATTTGCCATTTTTAATATTTTTGGTCAGGACACAACCGCCAAAAGAGGGACTGTCCCTCGCACAGTGGGAGAGGTGGTAACCCTACTAACTTTGTAGGTTTTGACTTTCTGTTGTGACCTACATACAAGTACAGAATTAGGCTAATTACTTTTTAGAAATAAAATGTTTATTGCAGTCTGAAATCTGGGGTCACAATGTATTAACCTGATTTCTTTACAAGTTATTTTTAGATGGGTTTGTACTTTTACAGTTTATTTGGTGTGATATTAGAAATTTCAATAAGGTTATAGATAGTTTTCAAGATATTTCAAGTTGGTAACCTAATGCCCTGGCTTTTTATCTGTAGCAAAAGGATCTAGTAGGGAAATACAGCCCATTTTTTTTGAGGGGTCCCTAAGATTAGGGCCTACATCTTGGTATAATATGCATAGATTTTTCTGTCTAGACACCAGGTACAGACCTTTTGATTTTTTTTTTTCTGAAGGGATTTTTTTTCAGTTTTAGCAGTTTCTTTACCCTGAAAACAATAAAACTAGATTAACCACATAAACAGTAGCACTGAGCCCATTTAAATCAGATTTTAGTTTGTTAACATGTAGAGGGTGAGTACCGGGTGCAAAATAGGCTCATGTGGAACACATTAAACTAGACTTAGGTTCATAGGTTAGCATTTGGCTAACTCCCCTTGCAGACCATTTTAACTCTAGCCAAATTTCCAGTTTGGTGCTTAGAATTTTTGTTTCCATTTAGTGTTTAGATTAGCTTAACCCATCATTATTATTGACTAGGATCACACCTTAGATATTTAGAAAGGCCCCTATAATGGGTTAATATTTATAAGTCACCTCTGTCCAATACTAGAATGGAGGAAGGTGAAACCCTGGGGTGAATTTCCTAATACCCATCCGTTGGAACAGGTTGCACTTGAATTTGAACATGGATGATTTTTGTTTTGTATGGATTAGGAAACCAAAAGTAGCAGGAACAGCAACGATGTACACCAAACGACTATGTAAACCCAAAACACCAAAAGTCATAAGAGAACCAGGTCTTAATATGACTCCTAATGTCCCTCTCTCAAAGATTTTCAAACATTTTTAAAGTATATACCAATGTAGGATTGTACATAGAGGGCTTAGCCAAAGTACTACCCAAAGTTACATCACACAAAATGTATTGCAAATTAAGCTTTCGATTAAAAACTTCCGAAAGCATTTTAGTCAAATCCGCTCTTCTACTAGGTTGAAAATTTAAACCCAGCTTTAAAACATTAACATGCTCATCATTTAAAACAAATTTTTAAAGATTAAATACAGAAATATGTGCACAATTATAGTTCACAGTCCCAACTACCTCTGAGGTCCGCTCCTGCCTCGACTGCAGGTTTGGTAACCCTTGCTCCTGCTTCTGTTCCTCTTGTTGCGGGAATTGTAATCTGCCTGTAAAAAAGGCTTGTTGGCACTGAAACCGGCCCCTTTGTTGTGATCCCAACCATTATTTTGGCCAGGTTTTGTTTGTGGGTGCTCACTTATGTCACCAGATTCGTGTGTAACAGTGTCGGCTTTCCGCCTCACCACCATTGGATTTACATCAACACCTTCAGTAAAACCAAACTCAGGGTTGTTAGAATTTAAACGGGCCACTACCTCGGGGTTTTGAAGATCTCTATCATCTCTTCGATAAGATACACTGCCCCTTGAAACATGCCCCTGCTTAGACTCTGCACGTCCAATGGATCTAGCACCAATAGGAATAAAGTCCAAGTATTCCTTACCAAGTTCATACACAGCCAAATCCCTTAAGATTTTCTTGGACTTGCGCTGTGTAACCTGCTTTTCTGTTTTGTCAACTCAATCTAATAACTTCTCATATTCTGTCACCACTTCAGAACAACCATCCATAAGCTGTTTAACAGAGTTCATCTCTCAGTTTTTCTGATAGACGTGTTGTTCTTGATTAGAAACTTCATAAAATCCATGCCCGCACTATTAAAGAAGTTAATAACCTCTTTAAAAAGTGGACTGTCAGTGGCAACACCATTTGGCATTTTAAAAAAGCGGAGACCTTTGGGAACAATCCCCACCTTCATACAGTGCTCAAAGTATTTGTTTTCAATGTGCAAAGAACGATATCTTTTTAACCCCCATTCCAACTTTTCAAGCATAACCATAACATTGTTCCTACTTGTAACTTGGTTAACTTGGAACAATTCTTCACAAAAGGGGTCTGTGTTCAAGCTCAAAAGTTTGTTAACTTCACCAACAGCCCCACAAACACCAGGGACAGACTTCAAACCAGAAGCAACAACTTGATTAGTCTTAGCACAAACCTGACTTTCAGTCCTGTGCTGAGTGTTCTTCCTTCAGGATTCAAATCCTTGATTCTTGCAGCCAAAGCAGTCAGAGATTTTTGCATCTCACCAACCGTGTTCAACAATACATCCAGCATATTCTCCCTGTGTGTCGGGGTAGAATGCAAGGTGATATCCACATCATTCTCTCCTGATAAACAAGCCATAAAAGACTGCAAAATACCGATGATTAGAAGTCTGCTCTGCAGCAATGGTATCTTTTGTGAGACATACCTATCCCTCAAAACCATTCCAAAAAATATTACAGAAAAGATTTAGATCCCTGGACTGAGTTTTTCTGATGCTGTTTGACTTGCTGATGTTGAACCACCAGTATTGGGTCAGAGGATACCTTGTATGCCAGACACAGGTCACCTTGAGACCAAGAATAGTGGCAGGGCTTTGAGGCAGCCCATGAAGGCTAAATAATTTAAGCCAAGCATCCTTTTGTAAGGTGTATGTGTATGCATTTCATCTGCTGCAGGTGACTGTGTGTGTGTGTGTGTGTGTGTGTGTGTGTGTGTGTGTGTGTGTGTGTGTGTGTATGTGTGTGTATATATATATAAATGGATCTACATCACAAGCTCAAAGTTTCAAAACTTTGAACTGCAAATGGTCGAGACCATAAGATTAGAAATCTGAAATTTCGAAATTGTAATTAAAAAATAAAAAAAATTTTTTTTTATATTTTTGCAGGGGGCACAAGAACCCCCCCCCCCCCGCTAAATTAAATATGCCAACTCTGAGATCACACTACAGTGAGGAAAACAGTAAATTTCCCGTTCCACACTGTACACCGATCTCCATTCAAAACATTAGAAGTTTCAAAACTTCAGTGTATTGGTCTCAACCATTTGCAGTTAGAAGTTTTGAAACTTTGAGCTTGTGAAGGGAATCCATATATATATATATATATATATATATATATATATATATATGCCAAAGAAGGTGTTATTCTCAATGATTGGCTTTACTGGGCTGAGTTAAAGGGGCAATGGCATCCTTGGACCTAGAAGCAATCCCTTTGTTAATGAGTAGTGCAATATAGGATTTCTGCACCACAATAGACACATGTTCTATGACATTTAAGTCAGAAAGTTGCAGAAACAAGTTAAGGTACTAGAACCAAAAAGTAGTCTCTGTAGCTGTTTTACTAGAAGGGTTTGACTAACAGATCAAACTCTCTCGTAATGTCTACTAACAAGATACTTCTAACAGCTTATTTTCTCAGTCCCGAGTATATGTACTAAGTTACCATAAGGAGAACAGTAAAGAAATTATATTCTCTTCTAAAACTGTATCTTTTTTACTTTTCTGAGATGATCGATTTTGTTTTTTTCTGACTGCTTTAATAGATTGTCTATTTTTGTTGTCTTGTTTATCGTATTTACATATTATATCTCTTTTCTTCTTTTCTGTGATGACTGACTTGTTTCTTTTTTTTCTAGCTGTTTTAAGAGTTTGCTTTAGTTGTTTATGTTATGTGTTTCTAGCATTAGTGGTGTTTTGCCAAAATTATCTAAATAAATTTGAATTTGAAGTAAAATCATACTGTAAATGTGACAAAAAATGAGTCTGCCATTTTGAAAAGCAGCAGTGAAGGTATTTCTGTATTCCTTACCATTTCCCAGGAGGAATTCCAAGATGTTTCCCTACTTTTCCGACAGTAACAGTTTTGAAGTAAAAGGTATGGGAAAGTGGGATGCAATGTTCTTAGATGAAGAGCTGATTGGACAGAAGTACACTGTTATTCTTCCTCAAATTAGGGAACTTCAACCAACAATAATTATTGATGAATCCAACATTGGGAAGAGGTATATGTAGTGCTACAGAAGTCATGCTATCAAACATCTATAAATTGACGACCTCTAAACATCAGAATGTATTACTTTTTTTCCAGTTACTGGAATCAACATAACAGTGACCTCAGTGAAGACCAAAAGCTCAGAGCAATAGAATCCACCATTAAGTTTTCCCCATTTAAAAAGCTAATTTACACACAATTGATGATTAATAATAACACTTATTTTACCCCTTGTATTTTAAATAAATTCAATTCTAATATGTCCTCATAATGTCAAGAAAATATAAATACCTCAGAATGGTTAGCTGCACAAAACCAAAACAGTCAACAGGTAAAAAAACAAGCAAAGTGCAGTTCCATGGCTGATAAAAGACGAAATTCCAAATCCAAATCCAATGTAGTCAAAAAGTTTAATAAAGAAAGATGAGTGCTTTCACAATTTAAACAATTGCTTCTTCAGGTCACAAAAAGACCAAAAAACACAGGTTTAAATACTCCATCAATTAACAATAATTAATCATGTGATATGTAACATGTAGTAAATGTGCTCAGGAAGAGAGCTATTTAAAAAGACAACCACAGTAATAAAAATCCTTCATAAAAAACATGTGTATGAGCAAGATACATAAAAACTATTAAAAAAATCTAAGTATACACTGAATGACCTGAAAATCTAGATATATTTATATGTTATATTAACTAATGTAGTATAAATATTATATAAACTACTTTCTCAAATCCCTGTTCTTTAATTCTGGTTTCAGGGAGACTACATCATTTAGACCGGAGCCTTTATGCACTCTGAGTCTAAGAATCCATCTAGTTTCGTTGCATTCAGTATTATTAATACTATCACCTAGTCTCATATCAGTCCTGGTGACCTCCAATACCTGAAAGGCAGATTTATGCTGATCCCCTTCCTGTGCTACATGTTTAGCAAGTGCACTGTACTCTAATCTTTTACTAATACAATATAAATGGTCTCGTATCCATTCACGGAGACGTCTGTTGGTCTTGCCAACATAAAATTTTCCACGTCATAAGTATACTAGATTTTTGGTGCTGCAATCTGCTTTAACATTAAACATGAACTTATACCCAGGGTCAGGATGTATAAAGCTCGGATCTTCATTTATACTAGTACAAAAGTTACAAGCACCACATTTCTTAGTGCCTGTCAGTATGTGGTTCATATCTTGCCCTTCATGTTTAGGGTAACATAACTGTCTTCTTAACTATTTTTTATTCCTGTAAACAAAAGAGGGCTTAGTTCCAAGAATTCCAGCTGTATTTTCATCAGTTTGCAAAACATGCCAATGTTTACTAACTATATTCTTAAAGACATTGACTTCACTACTTTGTGTTAAATTAAAACAAAATTTTCTATCTCTAGATCTATGGTTTGAAACATTTCTTCTCTGGGGTGAGGAAAAATAAGGTTTACCAAGATTCTTCCTCTCCTTCCTGATTGCTTCACTCATTTTATGAACCTCAGTACTATCATAACCCCTATGTTCAAAATCTTTAGTGAGTTTTACCAAGCTCTCTTCAAAATCTGTATCATCAGCTGTTAGCCTTGAGGCACGTAACATTTGTCCTTTCATAACATTAGGATGTCTAGGATGCATACTATCTCTATGCAGGTAAGAGGGTACATAACATTCTTTCCTATAAACAGGGGTTTGAGAAAGTAATTTATATAATATTTAATATTTATACTACATTAGTTAATATAACATAGTAATATATCTAGACTTTCAGGTCATTCCGTGTATAGTTGGATTTTTTAATAGTTTTTATGTATCTTGTTCATACACGTGTTTTTTATGAAGGATGTTTTTTACTGTGGTTGTCTTTTTAAATAGCTCTCTTCCTGAGCACATTTACTACTTTTTTACATATCACATGACTGATTATTGTTAATTGATGGCGTATTTAAACCTGTGTTTTTTTGGTCTTTTTGTGATCTGAAGAAGCAATTGTTTAAATTGTGAAAGCACTCATCTTTTTTTATTAAACTTTTTGACTACATTGGATTTGGAATTTCATCTTTTATCAGCCGTGGAACTGCACTTTGCTTGTTTTTTTACCTATTGACTGTTTTGGTTTTGTGCAGCTAACCATTTTGAGGTATTTATATTTTCTTGACTTGTTGCTGTTTTGTACTTCACAAGGACATGGCTGAAGGAAATGCTACTGTGAATACTTTACCTATGAGACATAGCGATGAGAGACTTATTAATTTTATGTGCTTAGACAATAATCCTTTATTGGATACTGATTTACAAATAGATATTCCTTCTGAAAATGAGACTTAAGGTGAAAAAATGAAGGTTCAGAGCATAATGAAGCAGATGCTGAATGACCTTTACCAAATGAAGAGACTCCAGTGTCAGAGGCTCCATTTTGATGCATGCATATCATTGAAGGTAATACCAAGAGGGTTACAGGTATTTAATATGCCTACCTATGGTGACACTTACGCTGAGCTGCTTGCAAAATGGCAGCAGATCAACTTAGATACCAGTTTCAGATATATACAGCTACTGATAGTCTTTTTTACCCTAGTGAGCATTCCTTGGTTAATAAAATACAATCAGCGCAGACTGAGTTATACAAAGAGGCTGGTGATGTTTTTGCTGATGTACATTGCAGTGAAATCACAATCCGCGGTAGTGGTGCTGCGGTAGCGTTGTCACCTCATAGCAAGACGTTGTCCCGTTCGATTCTCAGCTACAGCGTCTTCTGTGTGGATGCATGCATGAATGGGCGTGCCTTCATTGAAGGCTGTGCATCAGGGCTGGTAACTCGGCACGTAAAAATCAACTACCAAACATTAGCGGACCGGAGTTCCGTTGTTGTGACTCCTAAGCCGAAAGACACAACAACAACAACAACAACGTTGCAGTGAACTCATTGGTCGAGTATCAGCTTATGAACAGTGTTTACTTACAACTAAAACAAAAAAACTTCAGCGTGACATCTGTGATTTCAGCAACAATTGGGTTTTTACTTGGCCCAGAGAACCAGTTGTGATGCATAACACACCCAGGGTGAATGAGTTGAATGAGAATCTTGTTACCATAACTACGCCTACAACGGAACACCAGAAGGAAGTCCCGCCCTCTATTCAGAGAGCTCCAACATGTTCGGTGTACAGTACACCGCTTACAGATGAGGCTGTTGCCATTCCAGTACAACAACTTGTAGATAGAGCTAGGGAAATGGAGCCTGTTGTAAGAAGTAAAGCGGGCTCCGTGGTAAGCGAACAAGTTTTTTCCGGTACCTCTCCCTTTCAAGAGGCACAGGGCGAAGTCGATCAAGAGTACTTCAAAAGGAAATGGGGTAAAAAGGAAGCAACATTTCCAAGACAGCAATTATACCCTGAAAAGGATGTGGAACATGAACAATGCAACTTAGTATGGAACATTTTGGATCGAATACTTACGAAACTTGAATATAAGGAACTGAACAGAGGTTTGTCATTCATTCCTGCCCAAATGGCTGATTTACCTGAAACTTTATTAGACTTTAGACTGTCTATACATAATTTGTCTTTGAAAGTCATTTTTAAAGATCAAGAATTTAGTGATGCCACTTGTCTTTTTGAAAAGCCTAGTGCTTTCATACCTGAAACTAATCCTGCTTTTGAAATTTCTCAAATTGTGTGAAGATGTCTATAACTATTTTTTTGGTAACAGAAAATGTAATAAGTTTGTGAATCTATCTACTGATGAAAAACTGGCTCTCAGTAATTTACATAATGACAATACTATAATTTTTCGCCCAGCCGATAAAGGTGGGTCAATAGTTATTATGAATAGGACCTACTATTTTGATACTATTAGGGACATGTTGAGTGATTCTAACACTTATAAGAAAATTAATGTGGTTGCAATAGAAGCAATGAAATCAATATTGCAGAAAGCACTTATGAAAACACTGCAGATGGGTATCATTTCCAAGGAAATGTTTCAGTATTTTATTATTAAACAAACACTAGTTCCATATTTACATGGGTTACCTAAAGTATACAAGGACCCACAAACCCCTAAATTTAGACCTATTGTTTCGGGCACTGGCTGGTTAACAGAATCTTTTTCCATCTATGTTGAAAAACAATTAAGACCTATATTAGACAAATATGACTTAGTATTAAATGACAGCAAACAATTTCTTGAACAGCTTTATATGTATTTGAATTATTTTTGTGATTTTGATTTTTTTGTTACCATGGATGTTGTATCTCTGTTCACCATGATTCCCAATTCAGAGGGGATTGAAATGATGAAAGCATTTGTTTTAAGAAATAGTGAATGTAGTACACAACACCTTGACCTTTTATGTTTTGTACTAGAAATGATACTAGAACACAATGCGTTTATTTTTGAGCACCATTATTATTTGCAATTGGTTGGCATAGTAATGGCAGAATGGGAATCTCAATTTATTAAATGCCTAATAGGGAAGAATATAGCATTCTTTCATTGTTTTTTAGATGATCTTTTCCTTTTATGGAAAGGAACTGAGGCAGAACTTTTACAGTTCTTTGATTATCCCCCAGATCCACAAAAGCTTGCACGGAGTGCAAGATTGGTGCAGGAGCCCATGCAGACAATATGTCTGCCGTGCGATCCAGAAACAGCCTGCAGGGACATGCACAAGCACTTCTGCACTAATCTTGCCTGGACTAAGCCCTGGTAAGCAAATCACCCCATTTGCAGGTGAAATTTATTTTTATTTTATTTTACATTTGTTGACCGGGATAGTCTGACTGGATGCATGTCCATTTTCAGCTGAGGCCCGAGGAGAAAAGCTCCAAGGGTAAGCAGATACAGCATTACATAATACCAGCATTACATATTACAAACAGACTGTTTACAGAGATTACATAAGTAAGCAAGTTAAACAAGTTCCACAGGTTAGAGTTAATCCTGAGTGCAAGTCAGGTTTAAATTAAATTATACAGTAAACTGGTTAACAGATTTTTACACATTCTAGAGAGAGTTAGCCAGGCTTGATACATTGACATAGCCAGTTAAGTGACAAATGTTGTTTGAGTCTAGTTTTAAATTGACCTAAGGTGGAAAGTAAGGTAATATCAGCTGGAAGAGAGTTCCAGGATCTACTTACAGAGTTTGCAAAGAGAGAATCACCGGCTGTGTTATTAATTTTGCTAGTCTGAATTAGTAGTTTGTTAGAGGATCGAAGTGGTCTAGGATTGTTATAGGGGGTGATAATATTTTTAAGTGCAGGTGTATTGTCCGGATTATAGAGGATTTTATAGGCCATAATCAGTTGGTTATACTGGATTAGGTTGGGTAGTTCAAGCCAACCAAGCTGATTTAGATTGATGCAATGATGTGTCCTGATGATGAAATCCAGGCAAATTAGGTGATTTTGCAATCCAAGAAGCTTGCAACAGTCTGTCTGCAGAAATGTACTCGGTTAGTAACCGAGTACATTTCTGCAAAATCCAAAACGGAGCTATGACAGCCCCAGATAAAGGCTGCATATCATTTAGGAAACATGCCAATGGCCAAGTATAAGGCCATTGGCGTTGCAAACAATACAAAAAATTAAAAAATCAACTTTTATTTTTTTTTCGCCGATCTCAGCTGTTTAAGCATAGGGCAGCGGTGCACAAATGGGATCGGGGGAAAATAAGAAAATAAACCTAAAATAAGCATTCTAACTATAATCAGTATTCTGCCATGCAAATCAATGGCAGGCAGAAGACAACCTGGCCATTGTGTAGTTTTTGCTAAGAGGGGAGGCTCAGTGTGACACATGTAACTATGCATTAGCAGGCAATCCTATGCAGATGAGGGGAAGGATAGTGAATCCCAGTTTTCCCCAGTATGTGAGGCAGGTCCCAACAGTGTAAGAGTATGAATAGCTGGGTGCAAGACTAGGAGGTAGGTGACATCATGGGTGGGTGTGTCAGGCATACTGTAAGTGGATTGGAGCCCTGTGGCTCGGGTATGCTCCTAGCTTAGCACAGCTAAGCTAGGGGGTGTGTCTAAACCTGCCTAGCACTCTTTTCAAAGTGTAAGCGGGTGTGCACGCCGCACATGAGGTTTTACAGGAAGAAAAAAGAAGTTAAAAAAGGAAATAGCAGCAGTGTGCACATATGAGCACTCTGTTTGTGCGGAGCGCACAGGGGCTTAAACAGGGAGGCAATGGGAAGGGAAAACAGCAGTAGGAAAGTAATCAAGGAGAACTAGCTTAGCTGGCAGGTGAAATGCATCAGAATCAGCCATTTACACAGGCAGCAGCCCAGCCCAGCCCAGCACACCACTATAAACTATGCAAACATCTTTCCCCCTTGTTTTTTTTCCAAAAACTCTGAACCACCGGTGTATACGAACTGAGAAATTTTACAAAACAAAATCAAGAGAAACAATGTTAGGAGCTGCTTTTGCTATCATAAACCAGCATGTGCAAGAGGCTGAGGGTGGTGAGGATGTGAATGCTGATGACCAACCCACAGTGAGGAGGAGGAGAAGAGTGTACAGACCCAGGGAAACCTACCAGGGGCTACATGAGCTGGAGATAGTGGAGTGCTATAGGGTAGACAGGGACCTCCTGCAGCATATCGTTGAGCTGTACCAGCCACACCTCAGACACAGAACCAACAGAGGGTAACCCATCCCAGTGGAAACCAAGGTATGTGCAGGCTTAAGAATACTAGCTACAGGTACCTTCCAAAGGCCAACTGGGGATATCATGGGGATCTCACAGGCATCAGCATCCAGGGTATTCCACCAGTTCCTGGATGCCATGTCAGCACATGCCAGTGAGCACATATATTTCCTCAATACCCGTGAGGTGTTGGCCAGCAATATGCGTCTCTTCCAACAAATAGAATACCCTGAAGTAGTGGGTGCTATAGACTGCATGCACAAACACTGCAGGACATGTGCTGGCCCAAATGTGTGTCCATAGGGCACACACATGCATGTCATGGAGGTTCACATACCCAACAACAGTCCCACCCATCAACTGCCAGGTCGTGTGCGATGCCTAGGGTGTTATAATGAATGTATGTGCTGGAAGCCCTGGGAGCTATCACGATTCCCACATCTGACATCTGACGCAGCTGTACCAGAGATTTGCCAGTGGGGACATTCCATACGGCCACCTAGTGGGGGATACTGGTTACGCACTGGAGGTGTGGCTGATGACACCCATCAGAAATGCACACACACCCGAACAAGTGCTCTATAACAAGGCACACGCGCAAACAAGAATCATAATAGAGCATGTGTTTGGGATACTCAAGTCACAGTTCCGGTGCCTGGACACATTTGGTGGAGCCTTGCAGTACTCTCCAGGTACATGTACCCAAATTTTCATGGTATGTGCCATGCTACAGAACGTGATCCTGCGGAAGCAGCTGCAGCAGGAACAGTATGGGGCAGGGCCACACAGCCCCCCCCACCATTGCCAAGGCCAGCAGAGGCACAGAGTGACTCGGAGGAAAAACAACCTGAGCCTGCACCTGTAGGCAGAAGGAGGCATGCACAGTATGCCTTGGCTTTGGCAAAGAGGCAATACATAGCACACACACACTGACACAGTATGTACCCAGGGAATGGAAACTCTCTCTGACTTGCACATACAGTAAAAGGGATGCCAAACATGACACTACTTGTGCTTTACCATGTATAGGGAGTGTATCATGTGCATCTGACATAGTCAGCCCTATAGCACCATCCTCACTACTGGCACAGCCTCAAGGTAAGTCACCCTTTCTATCAATCACTGAATGCAATACTATGGTCTGCTAGTTGTATCAATGGTATGGATGAGAACATGCAAGGAAGGGAATTGGGTGGCTGAATGGGATGGCAGCAGATAGTGGACAGCTATATGGGCAGCATGAAACCATAACAAATACTGGTGTCAGCAAAGTAGGAAGTAACAGACAAGGTGAAAAAAAACACTGCAGGACATGTGCTGGCCCAAATGTGTGTCCCTAGGGCACACACATGCATATCTTGGAGGTTCACATACCCAACAACAGTCCCACCCAGCCAACAGGGCAGATGTAGATGAACACAAGGAAAGGCTGTGCTAAGGTCCACAAGGTATGGCAATGGAGATCAACCCCCCTCCAGACCTACACAGAGTATAGCAGGTCAGGAAGTGGGATGTCATTCATGAAGGGTATGAAGTCTGAAATGGCAATGTAGGTCAATAAAACCTATAAACTGTACTACACTGATATGCCTGTAGTCTGCAGGATAGGTCAGAATACAGATTGAAAAGGAAGCCAACAGACTACTAGAAATACCAGTGCAGTCAAAGCAAATGTCCAGAGTTGGCAGGTGTGCCCCCCAAACCCTATGTAGTAATGTATTAGCATCCATGTGCTGGAGTAATAACAGTGAGGAATGAGTACCTGTGCTTGCCAAAGTAGAAGGATGGATTGTGTCAGATGTACAATATGCAGAGCTCTGAGTGTCAGGTTGATGTGTGGAGGCCAACAGTGTACCTGAAATATCAGGTGGGTATAGCAGAAATGTCAACAATTGTCAGGTGTGCCCCCCAATCCTATGTAGTATAGCAGTAGCATCTATGTGTGGGTATCACAGCAGCAGAGCACAGAGTACCTGAGCTGCCCCAGTTATAATGATGGAATGTTGCATGTGTACAATATGCAGAGATCGGAGTGTCAGGTTGTTGTGTGGAAGGCAACAGAGTACCTGACATATCAGGTGGTTGTAGGACATGTCCACAACTGTGATGTGTGCCCTCATCAACCCTATATAGAAATGAATTACCAGCCATGTGTGTGAGTAATAACAGTGAGCACCGAGTACCTGAGCTAGTCAAATCAGCAAGATGGATAGTTGCATGTCTACAATAGGCAGAGCTCTGCGTGTTAGGTAGTTCTGAGTGGTATGCTGTGTGAAAGTGTTCAGCAAATAGCCATGGATGGTGTGTCCTGGTGTCCAATGGTCAGTACTGCTGATGACCAGGCCAAGTCCACACAACTGCAGTGCCAAACAGACGGGTATCCCAGCAAGACATTGCTGCAGCAGTAGTCCATATGATTTCAACAGATGTCATAACTGTTACCATCTGGAAGATGGACATGGCATGAGTGTTGGCCCAGATGTACACACAGTACACAGGTGGAAGTACCATAGAGAGAGACTGTTTACAATTCCACAGTGAAATGGAGACACCCTCTGTTTGTATATACAGGTTCACAGCACATCAGTTGGTTGTGTAGTATGGGAAACTAAGATGTACTGTGGGCAAACACTGGCAGACTACAAAAGGCAGAGGTATGATGTATGTAGAAGCTGCTGGTGTCCACCCACTAGCCACCAGCAGGGGAAAGGGCCACGTATACCTGTGAGGCAGTTGCAAGTAGCTACCCTAGCACACATGCAGCCAGTCTGGCCTAACATCAGCCTCAGGTAACACACAGGCCACCTCCCTGCTGCTGTGAATGAGTATAATATGATCCCCATATTACTATGTGAATACTCAAAGAATGCAGCATGCTGAAGAGGTGTCCCATGCAGGTGTGCCCATAGCTGTAAGATGCACCCTGCCAGCATCCACACCAATGGATAGATAAGGACAAAAACAATTGCCATCACCACCTTGCACACCTATCCTGTCAACCCAGGGGAATACATTGCCTTGCAGCCTGGGCCTGTACAACTGACAGAATGCACTGACCTGCTACAGATAGCCTGCATCAGTACCCAATGCCCCACTGTCCTCTGTCACAGGTCTGTGTCACGACTGTACCGCCAATGTATGTTATCCCATGGACTCCCACATAATGACAAAACACAGTCCACAGAACACAAATGCAAGGACATGTTGACATATCCCAGTAGTATGTCCATCATGTTCCAATGCATGAACTGTGGACCAACCTGTACATACTGCTGGGATGGAGTGGCAACTATAGGCATACCTATCAGATATTGTGTGCTTAATGGTAGGAAGAGGACAGATTAATGGGGTGGGGGTAGCATCGCCACCATGGAGTGTGTGACGGGTGAAACCCTGATGTGTGCACATACTTATCATGGCTGCAAATACTGGGATGGGTGGCCACAAACCTGCTTGCAAACCAAATTGTGAAGGGTTAATGAACAGAATAATGAGCCCTGCCTCTGGATAACATCAATGAGTCTGAATACCTGTGAGGTATGGCCACAGCATGATATGGCCATCCTGTCATGGTGATAATTGTACAGGCATGGAACCCACAGCCACAGCAGCACTAAAGTGCTGGACCATATACACAGACCCATCAGCAAGTGTCTGCAGTTTCCATGCCAGAATGACATGAGTGTGCAAGAATATGAAAGTTGCACACCACAATACTGGACAAAGCTGCATTCAACTTGTAATCCCCAGGAACCTACTGCCAGCAAAGATGTATACCTGTCAGTAGTTGATGACATAAAGCATCAGAGGGCAAAACACCACATATCACTGAGTATCCCTGCCAACACCAAAACCATGTGGCAGAAGCACCACAGGCACAATTAGCAACAATCTCACTGCCCTTTGCCCAATGTCAACCTACATTGTCAGCCAATCTACAGATATCCTTCTGAAGCAGGTTACTAGCTGTAGGTGTAGAGCACAAATACCTGCACTGGAGTACAACCTACCTGGAATGGAGTCACGCATGCAATACAGGCACTCATACTGGGCATGTTTACACATTTCGAGAAGTGAAGGCCACGTCAGAAAACAAATTACAGAAGGGTCATACTGGGCATGCTCGCACACTTAGAGAAATGAAGCCCATGTCTGGAAACAACTGAGGACTATACACAGCAGTCAGTCACAGATATCTGTGCAAACACTCCACATTACATTACCAGTCATGCTCTGCACACACAACGGATGAGAATATGCACATATATCCAAGGATATCACACTATAACAGCTCAGACATACACATAATAAATGTGGGAAGAGAGTGACAGACAGCTCCACTCTCATGAGGCCTGTCCCACACAGCACACTCCCATTTTGCAAAAACATATGATGTGCAAATGTCCATCACTGTACACAGTTGCCCCTGGTAGCCTTCCAGTCAATATACCTTTCATTGCCTTTCTTTGACAAGCCTGCTGATGTCTTTCCCTGTGAAATACACCTTTTGTGAAGGAGTGTCCCAGTAATATCTGTGGCGCATGCTGTAACTGCATCATGCTCTAATGTGCTTTAGTAATTAGGTAGGTGTTCTAATCCCATTCATAGCAACTGTGTGTGTGTGTGTGTGTGTGTGTGTGTGTGTGTGAGTGTGTGTGTGTGTGTGTGTGTGTGTGTGTGTGTGTGTGTGTGTGTGTGTGTGTGTGTGTGTGTGTGTGTGTGTGTGTGTGCGCTTACGTATCCCGTATGAAGCACGAACCGTGGTGGTGCAGCGGTTAACATTGATGCCTGACAGCAAGAGGTACTCCCATTCGATTCTCAGCTGGAGCACCTTCTGTGTGGAGTCTGCATGTCCTCCCCGTGGTCAAGTGACGTTAAAGACCTGTAGGTAGGTGCGTGCGTGAATGGGCTTGCCTTCTTTGAAGGTTGGGCATCAGGCTGGCAACTCAGCACCGTAAAAATCCACTGTGAATCATTAGCGGACTGGAGTTCCACTGTGGCGACCCCTAACTGTGAAAAGCCAAAAGATTAAGACTAAGATCCTATGTGAAGCACGAAGCATTGTGGAGCGGGTTTTGCACTTTTCCTATATGTTGGGCCTGTTAAATGTCATAATGTCCACCTTACAAGCATAACAGATGTCAAATATCACAGTGGCTGGGGTACACAATCTGTACCCCCACATGTGACATCATGGCATGGGGAACAATATAGACAACACCTGTATTACCCAGAGAACACTCTCCACCCATGTCCCGGACACAAACACACTTGGCCAGGCAACAACCAATACGTTGGTAGTCCCCTGCATATTGCCCACAGATGGTAACCATGGTGTGATTGCAGTGGACTACAGTGGACATGGCACCCTGTCCCATCCCTATAATAGGCAGTGCATTGCATACAGTGCTCCATTGCTATGTGTCCCAGTGGACACCTGCTATAACTGGCAAGCCAGCAAATGTTACCTACAAAGGCCATGCCATGCTGTATACACATGCCCTGTATGGACAGATGCCACTGACACCAGTGAATACTGAGGCGGTAACAGGGGTAAGCTGCCTGAAGGTATCTGGGTGTACATTACCATTCAATTCACCTTGGGTAAATGCAGTTCTGTTTGTCAGTGCGATTGTGATGGTTTCAGTCATGCCTTTTTATATCACAGATACATCCCATTGCATCTACTTCGGTATGTACCCCCTAGGGATTGTGTACAGACTGTAAATGGAGGCTGCCGGACTGTACATCTACATTACTGACAGTTGATTGCTTGTTATCCTGCGGCCCAGTCTGTGTCTACTGTTGTACTACTTAACGACCTTGGCCTGGACAGCAACATATGTACTCCTTTCCAGAATACTGTATACCTTTATCTGTTAGACAGTTGCTTTACTCTGTCTAAATGTATTTCAGAGTCTACACAGCTGTATGACATGGCATACAGTACTGTAGTAGTACACAAAGCTTCCCCATGTATGTAAACCTGTGTGTGGTGTTATATCCTGTGACCTGTCTATTGATATATGTTGCAGGCAACAAGTGTCACATGTATGTTTGGCTCATACAGTGTCTATGTGGTATGCTGGTGACTGTAGCCATAGTGGCTGTACCATATTGTGTGCACCCTCTACATATGTATCTCCCTATACATATGTCTGTGTGTGTATGTGTAGTTACATATATATCTGTATATAGGTATATACATATATATATGCATATATGTGTCTGTGTATATAAATCCTAGAAATGTTGAGTGGGTCCACATTGTACATCCTCTATGGTAGCCACACTGTACTGCATGATATGTTACCGATACCAGCCTGACAGCATACAGGTGGGATGGGAGTACTGTTAACATCCTGTGCCCATGTTGTGTCAGGTCCTGGTTTGGGATTTGTGTTCCTTTGTCAGTGTAGGGAGCAATGCTTTTGAGGCCATTCACAGGCACTACAACCTCCATTGCCATACTTTGGCAAGTCTGCTGACATCATCAGCTGTGAAATACACCTTTGGGGAAAAATATCCCAGTAATCTCAGTGGCGCTGGCTATAACTGCATCATGCTGTAGTGTTATAAACTAGTTTGGTAGGTGTTCTTTTCCCAAACATTGTAAGTGTGAATGTTTGTGTGTGTTCCTTTGTCAGAGAGGGGAGCAATGTTTTTGAGGCTATTCACAGGCACTACAACCTCCATTGCCCTACTTTGGCAAGTCTGCTGACATCATCAACTGTGAAATACACCTTTGGAGAATAAATATCCCAGTAATCTCTGTGGCATGTGCTATAACTGCGTAATGCTTTAGTGTGATAAACTAGTTAGGTAGGAGTTCTAATCCCAGCCATGACAACCGTGTGTGTGTGTGTGTGTGTGTGTGTGTGTGTGTGTGTGTGTGTGTGTGTGTGTGTGTGTGTGTGTGTTTGTAATTCGTAACCTGTGGGGAGGTGGTTGTGACTGCGTAACACCTGGACCCATTGAGGAGCCGATTTTGTAATTTTCCTATATGTTGGCCATATTATATGTCACAATGCCAACCTTACAAGGATGACAGATATCAATCAGCTGAGATGCTGGGGTGCCAATCCACACCCCTACATGTGATACAAGGCCTGGTGAACAAAGTAATCAACCCTAGTATTACACAGAGTACACTATGAACCTGTGTCTCATACACAAACAGACTTGCCTAGACAACTGCCACTATGTTGGTAGTACCCTGCATACTGTTCACAGATAGCAAGCATGGTTTGATTGCAGTGGGCTACAGAGGGCATGGCACCCTGTCTATCAGTGCAGTAGGCACATAACTGAAGACAGTGCACCTTCACTACGATCCCCAATGGATGCCTACAACATCTGTGGTGCCATCAAATGTGATCCACAAAGGACCGTCCATGAGCACGCCCTGCCACAAGAGGTCAGGAGTGGCACATGTGATGATAACAATCTGTGTATTTAACATGGGCCATACCCCCCCCCACGTACGGTTCCACATGTCACTGTACATGCATGTGGGAGGTCTGCACATCCCAGACACCGTCCATGTCATGGACTAAGGAACATATACATGCCAAGCAATGCACAGCATTGCCCACACGCAATAGTTACCCAGGTGACTGGATGGTGAATCCAATACCCAGCTGTGTGGAGAAACCAGACACTACACCCCAGAGCCACACTGCCGACCATTGTCATGTTGCTTGATGCCAAGGTATACCCATCACCTAGTCTTGTATATCCATCTGGCAAAGTCGACCACTACACACCCATGAAGCAATGCACCCATGCATGTCAGTACTGGCACCCTGTGTCTGTGTGTGTTGTATGTTGCCTATGACCACATTCACACTCACTACAACCCGCATTGGCATACTGAAGCATGCTGTCTGATGTCAGACACCACCACATACCCTTTGCCCGTATAACCTCTGTATAACCCCTGTGGTGCATGTGATACCTGCAGAGTACTGTGTTGTGGCAATCTAACTACTGATGCGTTGTATCCCTGGCCCTGCCAAGTGTGTCAATGTGTGTGCGTCCATGTGAGAGTGTGGCTGTGCTGACACTGTCACCTGTTCATGCGGACAGGCACGTGTACTAGACCTACCATGTAGCTACCATATCACTGTTACAGATGTCACTCACCATCACATATACATTTGGAGGACTCCTCAACATGTAATGTATGTGGTGCATCCAATGACTGCTTAGACATGTGATAGCAGTACATAGTCAGGGGTTTGACACCCTGGACTGGTAGGTGTGTGACACAAACATGCTTACGTTTTACACTCCCAACCCTCCCTGACTTCTTTGCCTCTGTCTGCCTCTTTCACTCCCTCTCTGGTGAATGTGGAGACTTACACCTGCTTTGCTTAGGCAGCAGCATGTGTATTGTCAGTGATGCTCGTGATCAGCTGATGGCCTCTGCACGAATTGCAGCCCTCCTCTAGCTGATTGCATGTGGAACAGCTGTGGTAACATTCCCATAGCCAATTGCATGGAAACACACTCCAATATCTAGGAACATCATGTTGGTGTTGGGGCTTTTCATTCACTGTGAGCAGGAACTAAATCTGTTGTTTGGCAAACAGCATCACAGATGGAGTGGGAACTTACCTCTGACAACATACACTGTAGAAACAGGCCAACACACAGGAGGGGGATGTGCCTGTCTTGACTACAGACTGTAAGTGCTGATACACTGCAGTTGGGGTAATGGTTTAACAGGGTGTGTGTGGATATGGCTGTCCTACATGTTTTAATACTTAAACTGATAAAATAGAGCCAAGCAGTGTCAAGTCCACAAATTAAACTCTAAAATAAACACTGCAACGGCAGGGATCCACACCACGAAAATCTTTATTGAAACAAATGTACACGATTGAGCGCTTTCTTCCCTGCTACCAGGGATTTCATCAGAATCTACTTCCTTCCCAGTTTTCCCCTATAAATACTTAAATTACATCATGATGTCACAAACTACTAAATTAATTGATGAATTTTAAAGTGCTAAGTGCATTTAAAACATGTTAAAAACAATATAATTAACATTTTAAAAGCAACAAATAAAAACTTATAGAATACAATTCGTACCAAATGTTCCCATGAAACAAATTCATTTTGTGAATTCCATTTTTCTATTTAATATTGGCTTTATTGTAATGATTTCATTTAAACCAGGGGGTAGGCTTGCTTGTAATTTTATTTTCCACTTGATTTCTCTTTCTTCTATAAATGTTCTATAGTCCCCACCCCTTGGATTTCTTAAAACCTTTTCTAAAATTATAAATCTAAACTCTTTACAGTCTGGAGAGCTACTAATATGCCTATATAGTGCGTTGTTAGGGTTAACTAACCAGGTCCACAACAGTGATCACATAATCAAAGATTCATGGGATTTCCTGGAAAGAATTAAGGAAGAATTGTGGGATAAAGATATAACATTTGTTACAATAGATGTAGTTGAATTATACACATGCATTCCCAAACAGGAGGGATTAGACATGTTTAGGGATTGTTTACATAAGAACACAACATTGGATTCAGATAAACAAAATTTAATAGTGGAATTTATGGAAATTGTTTTAGATTTTAACTACATTTTCTTTGATGGAGAATATTATAAGCAACATAGAGGTGTAGCAATGGGTGCTTCTTGTGCCCCAGTATTTGCAAATTTGGTGATGTTAAACTGGGAGCAAAACTATGTGTTTAACAGTGCTTTTTTTCAATATATGAGACTTTACATTAGATTTTTGGATGATATTTTTATTTTATGGAAGGGTCCTGTAAGTATCATTAAGGATCTGGTAGAGTACCTCAATAACAGTACAAGATTTTTGAAATTCACATATGTTTACAATACACAAGGTATAAACTATTTGGGTACATATATAAACAAGGACATAAATACTTTTAAATCTAAGACATACAGAAAACCATCTTTCAGTAACTCATACCTGCAATACTCCAGTGACCACCCAATTAAACAAAAACATAGTATAGTTAAGGGACAACTTATGAGGGTGGCATGGATGACCTCAAAAAAGGAAGATTTGCATGAGGAATTAGGAAAAGTAGCCCACATGTTCTTAGAGAGGGACTATCCGGTAAAAATAGTAAACGAATATGTGGAATACATTCAAGGTGAATGGGGTAAAAAATACAAGCCACTTTTAGGTAACATCCATGCTTTGAGAGAAGACAGTGGAATAAATAACATAGAAAATAATAATAAGAACTATGAAAGAGCTACGATAGTTCCATTTGGAGGCTACGCAAAGGAGGTAGAAAAAATTATAACAAAGAACTGGGCTATTTTGAGGAATAACCCTAAGTTGTGGAATATAGGGGGTAATAAACCAAATTTTGTATACAAAGTAGGTGTAAACCTGAAAAAGAATTTTGAATTGCACAATAAGTTGAATTTGAAACTAGGGACTACAAAATGTGGTAATTGCACACAGTGTAAATACATATGTACAGAACAAAATATAAAAATTAACAACTATTTACAAAATGTAGTGAAACCAGTAAGAGGGAATTGTCAAACGACTGGTGTGATTTATCTGGCTATGTGTGAAACCTGTCCCAGTTTTTACATAAGTAAAACTGAAAGAAAACTGAAAGACAGAATATATGAACACACATACCAGATACACACAACCCTAACAACGCACTATATAGGCATATTAGTAGCTCTCCAGACTGTAAAGAGTTTAGATTTATAATTTTAGAAAAGGTTTTAAGAAATCCAAGGGGTGGGGACTATAGAACATTTACAGAAGAAAGACAAATCAAGTGGCAAATAAAATTACAAGCAAGCCTACCCCCTGGTTTAAATGAAATCATTACAATAAAGCCAATATTAAATAGAAAAGTGGAATTCACAAAATGAATTTGTTTCATGGGAACATTTGGTACGAATTGTATTCTATAAGTTTTTATTTGTTGCTTTTAAAATGTTAATTATATTGTTTTTAACATGTTTTAAATGCACTTAGCACTTTAAAATTCATCAATTAATTTAGTAGTTTGTGACATCATGATGTAATTTAAGTATTTATAGGGGAAAACTGGGAAGGAAGTAGATTCTGATGAAATCCCTGGTAGCAGGGAAGAAAGCGCTCAATCGTGTACATTTGTTTCAATAAAGATTTTTGTGGTGTGGATCCCTGCCGTTGCAGTGTTTATTTTAGAGTTTAATTTATGTTTTAATACTTGTCATTTCAGTGCTATGTTTATGAGGAAACCCCATCTGTAGGGTCATCTGCAGACTGGGCAGTGTATGGTGCCTTGTGTTCCCTGTGTGACCCACAGAGCACCTGTCTGTCAACTGCAGAAGGTAGTGTGAGGATTGCAGTCGGTAGATGGTGACAGCCAGGAGAGTCACTGACTTCATATCCCTCATAGGACATATATTGCAACAAACCCTGTTACGACAGTAAATATATGAGGTTATCACAGCAACATGTCAATATTGGCCCTGTGTTTGTGCCTCCAGCCCCAACTCTGTCAACCTTTGTACATATGTCATGCAGTAGAGGGTGCATATGTTCTGTACACCATATTCATTGACAGCATATCTGATAACAAGCCAGTGAGATATCACACTGCTACACATGTTATGTATAGTAGGGGTTATATTTGAGGACATAGCCTGGGCATTCTGTAGTTGTGTGTACAGTACTGAGATATGTGTAATTCTGGTAACTGTTGACAGTGTGTGTATAGTGAATATGTACTTTGGCCTGTGTAGAGACTGTGATAGATGTCATCTTTCTTGGTCCTGTTCTATCTGATGTTACATGCTGCTCTACTCTATGTCACCCTATCAGCTTACATGTTTGTAGGGGCAAACACACATGTCCCATACCAGAGACAGGCATCGGACCACACTGTGTAGTGGCCCAGTATATGTAGGGTTGGTGTGTTTGTGGCACATATGAGGATGCTGTTGATCAGATAGTCCATAAACTGTAATATTACGCTAGCTAACCATATGTGGCTAAGGCTGTGTTCACATTGGTTGTGGTTATGCACTTTCACACAGGTGTCTGTTACTCTGTAATGTGACATGCCTGTAGAGCCTGCTATCTATGCAGGTACATGTGTCTTCCCACATAGGAGATGTAGGCCAGTGTTGAGTCAGTCTGCCTGTAACCTGCACTGTGCTTTGTTACATGTCTAGTGGCTTACTGTACTTACCTAGTGAGATGTCATGTCCAGATACTTGCCAGATGTACTGCTGCCAGGCCACCATAACAGTCGTATGTCAGACAAAGCAGTGGGATGCTGTACAGATATCTGTCACTAACTAGCGAGTAGTATGTGCCCTTGATACCTCTGTACCAGCAGTTATTGTGTGTCAGGACAGACAGGGGTGTATGAATGCAAAACCTATGGGGGCAAATGTATACCAGTATTTATGTGATATACCCATCTACATGGCTGTTAACATCCACATTATCAGGCTTTGTCCACGTGTCTTGCATGAAGGGGTTCTGTGTGTACCCCTGGACTGACCAGAGTGTGTCAGACTGTCCACATATATTGGCCATATTTCAGCTGTAGTCCACAGGGGCATTACTGTGCTAGCAGTGGTACTGTACTATGATTTCCTTAGGATGTCTGTCAGTAGTCAATGGCACACATGTTAACAGCAGATGTGCCCTCCCACACACACCATTTCTGTGAAGACAATCCCTATTACAGTAGCAATTGTCTGCAAATATACTTACAATACATACCTGATATCACCTTGCACTGAGAGGTTGGGACTACTGGGGCTGAGGTAGGGCTCCACTCCATGTTCAGGACATAGGGTGAACATATATGTATATATAAGTATACATATATCCATATCGATATATACACATATACATATCTTGCTTAGTGTATGCCAACAGTTTTACACATATGTGCCTGTGTTCCAGCCATGTCAGGCTTTGCACATATGGCATGCTGTCAGGGGTTGTTATGTAGTGGGCTGTGTGTATGTCATGCTGTCATTCATCCCATCACTCCAATACTGTTGTGTCCCCCGCACATAGTGGGGGGTTGGAGCCATACATGTGTGGGCTTCACCTACACAATACATGTGTGCCTTAATGCACTCGAGAGGCCAGTGTATGTAACAGTGGTATATGGCCCAGTGTTATTGAGTCTGGGGGGGTGCACCATAACTAACCTAGGCTGTTACAACATGTGTGGGTATCAGGGGTAAGCTGCCTTAAGGTATCTGGATGTACATTACCTTACAATCCACCTTTGGTAAATGCAGGCCTACTGCCTCCTGCCATACAGAATGTTCTGTTTGTCATTGTGATTGTGATGGTGTCAGTTATGCCTTGTTATGTAACAGATACAGCCCATTGTGTCAACTGGGGTCTTTGCCCCTTAGTGTTTGTGTACAGAGTGTAGATAGAGGCTGCTGAACTATACATCTGCATTACATACTGTTGATTGTTTGATATGCTGTGGCCCAGTCTGTCTGTACTATTGTACTACTTGAAGGCCTCAGCCTGGACAGCAACATATGTCAACCTTTCCAGACTACTGTATTAGTATAACTATTTCACAGTTGGATTACTCTGTTCATATGGATGTCTGTGTCTACACAGCTATATGACATGGCCTATAGAACTGTCATAGTACACAAATAAAGTTTTCCCAATTACACACACCTGTGTGTGTTGTTATATCCTTTGATATCTCTGTGGGTATATGTTGCAGACAATGAATGTCATTTGTATGGGTCGCTCATACAGTCTCCAGTTGGTAAGGTGTTAACTGTAGGAATACTGGCTGCTCCATATTGTGTGCACGTACTACATATGTATCTTACTGTACATATCTGTGTGTGTGTGTATGTGTAGTTACATATATATATATATATATATATATATATATATATATATATATATATATATATATATATATATATATATATATATATATGTATAACTGTACCTGCATATATGTGTCTGTGTATATGTATTCTAGGGATGGCCATGTCGTGTCTGGTCCTGGTTATGGGATCTGCAACACTTGGTAGTGTATTGCAGGGGGAACGTGTTTGCCTGTGGGGGGTGTATACCTATTCATATAAGACGTATATTGTTTGGGGCCTCTCAACCCCATTAACGTTGCATGTGGACATATATGTTTTTATTTCCCCATTGTTATATACAGATGTATGTCTGTATGTCCATATATACCTGTATATATATATATATATATATATATATATATATATATATATATATAACCTGCCATATATATGCAGACATGTAGATGTAGACATATATATCTATAGATGTAGGCATTTGCATGTATATATGTTCATATATATTTATATATATGTATATATTTCTACAGATATATATATATATATATATATATATATATATATATATATATATATGTATATATATGGTGTATCTGTTTAGACATTAATATATTTACTCACACACATATATCTACATGTTGGAATACATTCTCTGTACTGTTGAATGACTGGGCTGGTTGATATGTTTTGAATACATCAGGGTTATCTATATCTGACATGGCTTAGTGGGAAATCACTTTGGCTATGGTGTGCAGGGTCCTGGGTTCGAGCCTAGCAGAGGCTGTTTATTTTGTTGCTAGGCAGAACAAGAGTCGTTGGATACAGAGTGGTTAAGGCACTTTTAAGCAGTTGTAAGCGGGTTTGCGTGACGGTAAGCACTCTTAACTTCCGGTTACTGTTTCTTATACTCAGTTAGCTCCTGAATTGCTTAACCTGTGTAGGCATTGCTTATCCCCACACAAACAGGCTAAAACCTGCTTACTGCTGCTTAAAAGTGCTTACTCCCACTTACCCCCACGCTAATTTCTTTAAAAGAAAAGAAAAAGGGGTTGATAGGAAAGTGGTGAAAAAAGGGGGCACAAAGAGGGAAAGACAGTAGGGAAAATAGCCAGGGGTGTGCAGGAAGGGTGTAGGGAAGGTCCATAGCTGCCCATTTCTTCTATAGCAACAGCTGTGCATATGCACTGAATTTGGTGGTAGATTCGGACACTCAAACCCCTGGGAGTGGGTGAGGACAACAACAATTCTTTGTGATGCCAATTAGACCAGATTACATGTATCCAGTGGACACTTGTAAAAAATGGACAACTATGTATGGGGTGAGATTTTTTTGTGGGAACAGATTGCCCTTTTTTTTTTTCAGGTGAGAGTGGGATGTTGGGGAGGGGTAGTAGGTATATTTGGGGAGGTAGGTTGGGTAGGTTAACTGACAAGACAAACAAGATGCATACAGGGGTGGTATATGACACATGTGGGGGTAAACACCTTGGATGGGGAGGGGTATTTGGAAGTTGCAAGCCCATGAGCCCCCAAATGGAAACAGTGGGACTGAGGTCCCCACCTATGGGCAGTCACCACTGCACCTTTACGGCCCCAAAGGTGGCCATGCTGGGGGCTGGGTAGGAGAGGCCGGCTCACCCTCTAATTGCGCCACTCAGCCCTCAAGCTGGCGTAGCTGGTCTTGAAATGCCCTATCAATCTTACACACCACGGCCCGGACCTGACGGGTGGCAGGTTCTTCTCTGCCTCCACTCCCTGGGGGGGACTGTGCCCTATCCCCTGCGGCAGTTCCACCTGAAGGTGGTGCAGGGCCTATGGATGAGGAGGTCCCAGGCTGGGCCCCAGATGTGCTGGTGCCCAGTGCCATGGCCAGCTAAGGTGGGACAGGTGGGTCCACTGGGACCGGCCTTCCCATACGAGCTGTGATGTTGCAGTTTAAGGACAGATATGTGTTAGTAATAGTCAACAGCATTCAGGATTAGTTATAACAGCATGTGTAGGTATACCCATTAACCCAAGACACCAAATTAAAGCCAGTTGCATAGCGAGCAGAACACATACATATATGGAACAGCAGTGGCCATTATGACAGCATGCAGGTTTTATTGATGGCAACAGGCCACCAATATGGGTGAATTTTAACATGGCACATGCATAGAACCAAATGTGGATATTTATGTACCAATAGGACATATGTCCCAACATAAGTTTGGAGAGTAAACATACCCATTGAGGTGTATAATTGGGTTAATGTTGCACATATGATGGGGTAAAGAGAGCGAGTTCAATTAACAACTGATATATCCCTGTAGTTTTTACAACTTTCTTAGTCACTTCAGTGATCTGTCCCTTACATGTATTATTACACTACCCATTGGCCTTATTTTGTACAGTAGTATGTTTGTAGATTAGTATATACGTGGACTGTGTCTAACATATAGTCTACACCTTTTACCTGTTATAGCTGTTGAGAAGATCTTTGTTAACACTACCTGACAATTTCTACACATATTCCCAGATTCCATGTTGATGTTATACACATACCCCTCAATCCGTTATTGCACACATTCTGGTTGAGGCTTGACAGGATGCAGGTGTTAATGCGACATATTATGAGAATTGCTCTCATATACTTTGGGTGTGATGCTACAATGACAGGTTTGTTTTCATATACATTCTCTGACTATGTACAGGTTTGACTATCGGTTATATGTCATCACAGGCTGCCTACATTTCTTGGATCATCACACTGATTTCTCAGGGGAACAGGGTACCAGGCAGCAGATTTGGGCCATTTATCTGCACATGCTGGCAGATCGGAACAGTTGAGGGGTATGAATATGCATACAGCTTACTATATTAACATTCTGACGTAGTCTGTACAGTTGATGGTTATGATTATGCTTACAACTTACTATCTGAACATTCTAGCAAAATCTGTACAGTTGTTGTGTCTAATTTTGCATGCAGCTTTCTATCTGGACATTCTTACAAATTCTGTACAGCTGTGGGGTATGATTATGCATACAACTTACTACCACATCCAGGATTCAAACCCCTGCTGTGTGTGGTAAAAATATTACAGTTAACATCATAGTACACTGTGCTATCAGGGAATTGGTGTAAAGCTTTCCAGTGTTGTCTCTCTAAGTCTCCCTCAGTTGTACAATATGACTAACCTCTTGTTATACAGAACTTCCTACAGATTTTATCTGCATACCACAGTGTGGGTAACACTGCTTAATACAACAGTACTATTTATAGCATGCAACATAACAATATATTAAATCAGAGTATACACACGCACTCCAGGGATTATACCTTTATTCACAGGATATGACAGTTCATGCAAGATTATTACTAACCTGCCTCGCAATGCAGCCTTTGTAGCCTAGTGACACGGGCTTGCTGGTTCAGAGCCCGCTCATCTGCAGCTGTCAGAGAAATACAGTGACATTTAACCATACCTATCCATAGTATACACAAGCTAGGCAATTATTATATACTTAGTAGAATGGGTACTTACTCAGTACTGGGGCATCAGCCATCTGCCTGGACTCCTGGATCCACTGTTCCAATAGCTCCCCCCTATGCCGCTTCAGGTCAGCATGGTGATGCCTTACCTGCTCACCAGTCAGGGGGATACCTGTGGCACTAGTGAGGTCAAGGGCGAGACTGTCCCAGGCCTCCACTTTATACTGGGAGCCCTGGTAATGACCCTGCATGAGTCTGTGTTCATGGTGTTTGACCAGAAGCCACACCATGTATTTAGACTCATTAATGCCCCAGCGCTGTGCTCTAAATCGAGTGCCTTCCCCAACTCTGGCTGTTCTGACTACAGTAGGAAGCTGCAACCAGTTATGGGATGTATTCCCACCTGTGGGGTTAAATATGCCTGGTTTCCCACACTTTTCTGTGATTGGACAGTTTTGAAAAGGCTAAGCTATGAGCACACCTGCTTACCTAAGGTTGGCATTGCTTAAAGGGGCATACCACTGGGCAGATTAAGTTAGCCGGTCTGCACATTGCTTACACCATGTAAGCTGACCCGTGCAATGCTTAGCGTTGCTTAATATCACAGTAGAATTGGACACCCTTTGGTAAGGGCCTTGATAGTAGTGGTTGGTAGCAGTCAGTACTACTATATAGTCTGGACAGAAGGGGGCATAGCTAGTGAACCTGTGCCAGCCTTCCCCAGGAGTGTATGTGTGTTTGTATATAAATCAAATCTCAAAGTGTGTGTGTGTCAGCTACTTGGGCAGGGACACGAAGTACTGGTTGGACAGAGAGGGTGCTGGAGGTTTTGGCTTGACCTCTCGGCTGAAATCTGCGATTCAGTGGCATTCTCTCCACTGATGATAACTGGCTAATACGGATTGATCAGTTAACACCATGGAAAGAATGTTTGATTCAAAGACGAGATGAAACCACACAGAGAAACAAATCACTAGCAGCTAATTACCATATCTTTGAATCAAGCATTGTACTATCAGGCCTGACTTTGCTAGTGTTATTCCTGCCAGCCCATGCATTGCACTAGTGTAGACACCCCCAATGGGCACACACACAAACATATGCAGAATAGACATCCCTATATTTAACCTCCTGCAGGGTGATACCCATATATGCACACACACACACACACACACACACACACACACACACACACACACACACACACACACAAAACACAGCCTTATTCTTTCTGTTACAGACATGCACACACCTCCACATAGATACACATGCACACCCATGGTTCTGCAATACCTACCTACCTGTAATCAAGTACTGGCAGCAACCATTCCCAAAGTGGTGGATGGATAAATGCCAGTATTTTGACAGCATTCACTTTTTCCAAATAAACTGGAACACAAGTGTTTGAGTCAAAAACACCAAACCAAAACAAACACTTGAAGGAAATCAGGCTCTGCTCACGAAGAACACAAATTTTATTAAATCCACAACGGAAACATAAAGCTTTTAACGCTCATATAACCAATACGTTTTCGATTCTCTGTCTTCATCAGAAAGCATAAAACAGTATACAGTAGACCAAAGGAAACCCTCCTTATATACACCATCTATATCAATTAATCAATTAATCCCTAATTAACAACAATTTAACACTTTGCTTCCCAGAGCCAAGAAAAAGTTGATCAATTCCTTTTGTTAAAAATATATACATTCAACCCAAATAACATTAAATAAGAAATTATTTCAACATTTTCCTAAAATACATTATACTATTAAATCTGATCATTTTTGTTCTGCTTATCAGATTAAAACCTAAATTATATTAAGATATTAAAATATTAAATAGCTCAGTTATTAAAACAAGAATAGCGCCATCTGGTGTTACAAAATATGAACTATCAACTTCTTTTTGAAAATTTTTTAAATATACATTTATATGGTTATATTGTAGTAAAAATTAATATAAATTCATAACTATATTGATGATCAAGTTAATTTCAATAAAAACATAATTAATTTAATGCAAATATGAATACATATAACTTATGAAATAAAAAGTTACTCAAATTTAAAAATATATAAATACTGGTTTCATAAATAACTTATTATAAATACCAATACATATAGAATAAAATTAATCTAAACTTATGAATCGATATATTAGTAATATATATAAGTAATATATCATAAACTCATATTATTCAGGATACATACTGTGAGGCCTATAATTTAGCTGCTCTCATTTTCAAAACTGGAGTTATAGAAATGTGGTCATTGAGGCCTGGTGTCTTATTGGCTTCAAGTGTTAATTGCCACACCAATTCTTTATATTCGATAGATGTCTCCCAAAGGCCCCCTCTAATGTCCTTCTCAACCACCTCCAGCACAAAAAAATTAAAAGTTGCAGACGAACAACTTAATTTATGCCTATATAGAGCATTATTCACACAATCAGTTTTAATATCATAATAATGCTCGTATATTCTGTTCTTAAGTTTCCTTTCGGATTTACCTATGTAAAAGGCATCACATATTTTACACAGAGCGATATAAACTATCCCACTGGTCTCACAGTTGGCAAAACATTTACTCTCAATTAACATATCCCTACTTTTTATAAAAATTGCATTTTTCGTTAGAATATGAGTACATTGTGAACATCTGCCACATTTATATGTGCCTACTTTCCCTTTTTTATCTTTATGTATGTAATTTTTATTTTCAAAAAATGATTTCAAACATCTACCTTTTCTGTATGTACATTTTAATGGTTGCTTAAACAAATTGGTCAAGTCTGATATATCCCCAAATCTTGACCATTCATCTTCCAGAATTTTCCTGACTTTGGTAGCTTGAGTACTATAATCCATAACTAAATTCCCTTCCATTTCATTCCTTTTTTGTACAACTTTAACTTCACAATCTTTACCTAAGCCTAATATAGGTTTAAATTTATGCGCTCTACCATCCTTCACCTCAGCTTCAATTTTATTAATTAATTCTATGGGGTAATTTCTTTCTACAAACATATTATGTAGCAATGAGCATTCATCCTCAAAATCATTATCTCTGGAAATCATACGACTGGCCCTTACTAGCTGTCCTTTAATTACACCCTTTTTCTGGTGATAGGGGTGAGCACTCTTATATGACAAATACGAATTTGAGAAGGTTTCTTTCCTATAAATTTTCGAAAAGAAATCTGTGTCCCCTTTTCCGATATATACATCCAAATATTTAAGAGCCACTTTATCCATCTGATATGTAAATTTCAAAAAATCTGTGGACTGGGAGATATATGGAAGTGTAAGAAACTAGATAGGGATATTCAGGAGTATAAAGACAATGTTAGTTACCCGAAACCTAGACCATTCAATTTTAAGAATTCTTTTGGTTATGACAATGATTGGAATGATAAGGTAGGCAATATAAGTGAAATTGTGGAAGAAAATGGTACTTATATTGATATGGATAACTTTAACGAGTTCCCTGAGTTAAGGAGATCTGAAAGGTTTAGAAACTATCAACAGAATAATAATTTTCAAAAAAACTATCAGAATGGGGGGAGGGGGTGTGGACGGGGTGTTGCTATGGTCTATCAGAATCGGAACCACAATTACAACAAAGGACAGAAAACTTGGTAGAAAGTGCCCAAGACCCACTTGAAAATTATACTTCCAACATACCCATTAGTGTAGATGGTTGTGTTTGGAAATTTAAAAGTTACAACATCTACAATTATAGTAATTTGGACATAACTGAAACCTATTTTTCTTTATTTTTAAAGGGTTTTAAATTTGTCCCGAATAGGAAAGCGGATATCACTAGAATACTGATAGATTTAAAGTTATTTCTGAGGAAGAAAAATCTAGATATTTTATTCCAAGGTCAAGACCCTGATAAAAGAAATAATGATTTAAAAAGAAAAAGTATATTCAACCCACCCCTTCACCCCCAATTGAAGAATTGTGAGTCAATGATGGAAAGGAAAATTAGGGTTGAATTATCTAAAGATAAAATTGGGTTTAATTTGACCAAAGATGAAAGTATGTTGCTTAGGAAGTTAAGCATTGATCCCAATATTAGAGTATGTAAACCTGATAAAGGTGGAGGGACTGTTATAATGGATGCTGTTACATATGAAGCTAAGATGATGGAACTATTGAACGATGAAACCAAAAAATGTTAGAGCATCTTTGAATGAGGTCAACATAGGTAATAGGAAGATCAAAATGGTCCGGTATGACTTATTAATAGAAGGTTCTATCGATAGTCAGTTGTTCAAATATTTTGAAGTAGAAAAACCGTTGACCCCGATAATCTTTGGTGTACCCAAAGTTCATAAATGTGTTATAAATCCACCTATGAGACCAATAGTAGCCTCAGGTAATTCAATAACAGCCCCCATCGCTAAATGGTTGGATACTAAATTGAAAGATTTATCACTTTCTGGAAATGGAGTAGTTAAAGATTTATGGTCATTATTGGTAAATCTTACTTCTGAGCTTTTTGATAAAGATATCACCTTTATAACTATTGATATTATTGATTTGTTTTCCTCTATTCCACATGAAGAGGGTATGAAGTGGTTTGAGGAAGCTCTAGTAAGCTATGGAAAGTTCAATAATAATGAATTTTATCTCATTCTTACTTCAATGGACATTGTTCTCACCAATAGTTTCATTTATTATGAAGGGGAATTTTTAAAAAGATTCAAGGAATTGCAATGGGCGCTAGATGTGCCCCAACCTACACCAATATTATTTTGTCAGCATGGGAGGATAAGTTTATAATAAATTCACCCTTCAAGCATTGTTGGAAATTATATAGACGTTTTTTAGACGATATGTGTTTTTTATGGACTGGTACTGGAGAAGATTTTAAAGCATTTTTTTCATATATCTCCCAGTCCACAGATTTTTTGAAATGTACATATCAGATGGATAAAGTGGCTCTTAAATATTTGGATGTATATATCGGAAAAGGGGACACAGATTTCTTTTCGAAAATTTATAGGAAAGAAACCTTCTCAAATTCGTATTTGTCATATAAGAGTGCTCACCCCTATCACCAGAAAAAGGGTGTAATTAAAGGACAGCTAGTAAGGGCCAGTCGTATGATTTCCAGAGATAATGATTTCGAGGATGAATGCTCATTGCTACATAATATGTTTGTAGAAAGAAATTACCCCATAGAATTAATTAATAAAATTGAAGCTGAGGTGAAGGATGGTAGAGCGCATAAATTTAAACCTATATTAGGCTTAGGTAAAGACTGTGAAGTTAAAGTTGTACAAAAAAGGAATGAAATGGAAGGGAATTTAGTTATGGATTATAGTACTCAAGCTACCAAAGTCAGGAAAATTCTGGAAGATGAATGGTCAAGATTTGGGGATATATCAGACTTGACCAATTTGTTTAAGCAACCATTAAAATGTACATACAGAAAAGGTAGATGTTTGAAATCATTTTTTGAAAATAAAAATTACATACATAAAGATAAAAAAGGGAAAGTAGGCACATATAAATGTGGCAGATGTTCACAATGTACTCATATTCTAACGAAAAATGCAATTTTTATAAAAAGTAGGGATATGTTAATTGAGAGTAAATGTTTTGCCAACTGTGAGACCAGTGGGATAGTTTATATCGCTCTGTGTAAAATATGTGATGCCTTTTACATAGGTAAATCTGAAAGGAAACTTAAGAACAGAATATACGAGCATTATTATGATATTAAAACTGATTGTGTGAATAATGCTCTATATAGGCATAAATTAAGTTGTTCGTCTGCAACTTTTAATTTTTTTGTGCTGGAGGTGGTTGAGAAGGACATTAGAGGGGGTCTTTGGGAGACATCTATCGAATATAAAGAATTGGTGTGGCAATTAACACTTGAAGCCAATAAGACACCAGGCCTCAATGACCACATTTCTATAACTCCAGTTTTGAAAATGAGGGCAGCTAAATTATAGGCCTCACAGTATGTATCCTGAATAATATGAGTTTATGATATATTATTTATATATATATTACTAATATATCGATTCATAAGTTTATATTAATTGTTTATCCTATATGTATTGGTATTTATAATAAGTTATTTATGAAACCAGTATTTATATATTTTTAAATTTGAGTAACTTTTTATTTCATAAGTTATATGTATTCATATTTGCATTAAATTAATTATGTTTTTATTGAAATTAACTTGATCATCAATATAGTTATGAATTTATATTAATTTTTACTATAATATAACCATATAAATGTATATTTAAAAAATTTTCAAAAAGAAGTTGATAGTTCATATTTTGTAACACCAGATGGCGCTATTCTTGTTTTAATAACTGAGCTATTTAATATTTTAATATCTTAATATAATTTAGGTTTTAATCTGACAAGCAGAACAAAAATGATCAGATTTAATAGTATAATGTATTATAGGAAAATGTTGAAATAATTTCTTATTTAATGTTATTTGGGTTGAATGTATATATTTTTAACAAAAGGAATTGATCAACTTTTTCTTGGCTCTGGGAAGCAAAGTGTTAAATTGTTGTTAATTAGGGATTCATTGATTAATTGATATAGATGGTGTATATAAGGAGGGTTTTCTTTGGTCTATTGTATACTGTTTTATGCTTTCTGATGAAGACAGATAATCGAAAACGTATTGGTTATATGAGCGTTAAAAGCTTTATGTTTCCGTTGTGGATTTAATAAAATTTGTGTTCTTCGTGAGCAGAGCCTGATTTCCTTCAAGTGTTTGTTTTGGTTTAGCATTCACTTTTTCTTCTTTGTAAACAAATTAACTTAAATTGCTATACTGCATCAATCCACTTGTGATGGTATGAGGTAATGCCTAGGGCGTCGCTCTAGCAGGGGCGTTTTTCCAGTATTTATTTAATGTAGGTAGACCAGGATGGGGGCACCGGGTGGTGTGGTAGGGGGCGCCATGGAGCCCTTTTACCTAGGGCACTAGTTGACCTAAGGCCACTCCTGCTTATGTAGACTTCCATGTCAGTACGGTACTAAGAAAATAACATTTCAAATTATATTGAATATATTTTAGAAGGATAATTAACAATTTTATCAAATCTATATTTCTCTATTTTTAAGATTTGCAAAGTGCATTTTCTAGACTTACTGCACAAAAAAATTTCAAATGTTATGCTGTGATTGCATCATATGATCTTCATAACCATCATGTTTCTTAATCTACTGTAAATGTATCACATTTGCTTTAGTAGAATTATCACTTCTGTATATTTTTTTTATTATATTAAGTTCACTAAAATTTACAAAAGTGTAGGACCTCTAAATTTACTTTTTGAGAATTGTATTTATTTATTAACCTTAGGCATACTGGAAAATGATATTATTCAGTTATATTGAATTATTTAGTGTTTTTTTTTTACTTCGCACTTCTGGCTTATACATTTTTTAATAAAATGCGTAACATAACTTTTGGCTGCGGGCAGCTATGCTAGAGCTTCAGTGTTGGCATACTGGTTAAGTTGTTTACCTTAGAGATGCAAGATGGAGAGTTTTGATTCTGACTTCTGGTTATTAGGTAGGCTTCTAATGTTCTGCGGGCTGATAGCCTAGTATTTATTGTTTTGATCAGGGGGTTGGGTTGGCATAATGGTTCAAGTCTTCTCCTCATAGTCATAAGCTACACAGTTTGATTCTAACCTTAGGTTATGGCTTGGCTTAAAATGGCTGTTTAGGGCAGTTAGCTTGTACTCACTAATGATCCTATTTTAAATTAAGTTTTTGAGTCTCATAAAGCCCAAAATTCCATTGCACTTGAGGGTTAAACTTTAGATCAGAACTGCTGGCCCTGTGAAATCAGTGAACTAGTTACACAGTTAGTGGAACTTGGTTTAGCAATAAAAAGTATATATTGATATACATTCACAACCTCCACCCTCAGGTGCCTCTATAGCTTCTTCTCTTCCTCCTGTGACCTCTTTTAGTTGCCTGTTGGCAGGCACAAGCACTGTGACCAGCATTACTGGATGGATGCCCTGTCCACCTATTATGGTGATTTTTGCTGTACTCACCATCAGAGCCAGATCAGGCACTAGGTGACATAGGTAGCTGCCTAGGGCCCACGTTGGCTGGGGGGAAGGGGTCTGTGTTCACTGGTAAAGCCTGCCTTCACTATAAACAACAATAAAAAAATCTGTAAATAAAACTAAGCCTGGAACTGAACATAGCAATCATTAGAACCCCACTGAGAACTTCACAAAGCAAGGCTCAGGGTAATGTCATTTTTAGAATCCACAGCAAGTGGAGATGGCTATGTTTAGAAACCTCAGCAGGAAATTTAAGGAGGAGATGGAGATGGTAGTTGATTTAGAGCAAACGGAGCATGCATTTCTTTCCAGTGAGTGTGTAATGTACAATCTTTTCTAGATGGAGTTTGTAAACTTGTGTTTAGAAACCGTGTCAGGAAATTTAAGAAGATAGCAATTAAAAAGCACCTGTTTCTTAGTGTATACTCTTTCATTTTAGTGGCAGTCACTTTGGAGCAGCACTCAACCGCACCACAGGAAATTTAAAAGCGTGTGTGTGTGCGCGCGTGCGTGCATGTGTGCGTGCGTGTGTGTATGTGTGTGTGCGCATGCATGTGTGTGTGCGTGTGTGTGTGTGTGTGTGTGTGTGTGTGTGTGTGTGTGTGTGTGTGTGTGTGTATTTATGTGAAATGCCCCAGTTATAAGTGTACTGTCTAACTAAGTGACTTTGCTCAGAGTCAAACCCTAAACCTTAATTACTGGTAGGCAAGTGCCTTGAACCTCCACACCAACTACCAGGTTTCCTTTAATTTTATTTATTTATTTACTTATTTGTTTGTTTTTGTAACTCACTGATGATTGCAGTCTGTCAGTGTCAGTCACAGAGTTTCTTAGTTGTGTTGTTAAATATCAGTGATGCCACAGGAAGGCAGTTGCTTTTGGGTGCAGAAGGCTGTGGACTCTCTTCCGACATTAGGTATATTGCTTGCTGAGACTACCATGCAGTATGGGAGAAGGTGCTGCATTCCTCAGTGTGTCCTCCTCTGGATAAAATGCCTAAAAACTATGAATCTGTTGTTGGTTTGCCAACCATTCTGTACTGCATGTCACCACCACACCATTTTTTAAATGTAACGTAGGTAATTTATTCTTCAAGGGCAGTAGGCATTGAATTTGTAGATGAAGCACTGAAATGCAAAGCTGTTTGCCAGCGGTAACCTCTTCTTTAGATATAGATCCCTTTAATGTGGAATTATTCAGATGACTTTTACTTCTACAGAGATTGTGCATATTGTCTATTATTGGTAGATTATAACAGTAGTTTGAGTGACCATTTATGGTTGAAATGTTCTGAAATGTGTAGTTCTGTCATTATTGATTTGTGTTTTGTTTCACTGCTTACTGGGTAAATGTTCAAAACTACAAATTAATGCACTGCAACAAGTGGTGCTGTATTAAACAAGGAATATAATACAATCAGGAAGGTAAATTAAAGAACACATGCTTTTACACATTGTCATAAAATGTGTGTAGGGGGTCCATGGTATGAAAACAACCCAAAGGTACACTTAATCCACTACTGTCCAGATGAATTTATACGAATGCGAGTTTCAAAGACAGAGAAGATTACTGTTGCTCATGCTAAGTCTGTTTTCTCTGCGAAAGTGTATTGCTTTGTTTGGCAAATGGCTATCAGTGTTTGTGCAGTAAAATTTGAAATAAAAGTTTTACATTAAATCAAAATATCTAATCATTGTAGAAGTAAAGAAGAAAATAGTATGCAGACTGACAGGTTTGAACAGTGTTTATGGTAACTAAGGAAGAGAGAGCCAAGTAATGAGATACTGAAGTGGCTGCGGTGGGGGGCCTGACCCATTGCCCTACCTAGGGCCTTATTGGACCATGATGCGGCTCCACTCGCAATTGCCACAAATAACCAGGGCTGTTTGCTAGAACTAGAACTGTCCATTGACTTCTGACTGATATAATTTATTCCAAAAAATATTATCTCTTTTTTTTTTTTTTAAGTCATACTATTGCTTCTTTAGTAGGATTCACTGCACTGGTGGTCAGGTTACTATAACTCCATTACTGTAACATTCAGCGACAGTGTGGTTTGAGAGGTTTTCCTGAGCATTTTCCTTTTAGGGCTTGAATATATCTTCTTGGTCTCCAGCAGGTGGCAGCCATTGCATTGTTTACCTTGAGTAAGGAGAACTGCCTGTCTACTACACAGTCCTCCCGTTGCAACACCTCAAGTAATCTACCCTATGCCAGGAGACTAGCACAGTAGGTGTAGTCTTAAGGATGGGAAGGAGACAAGTTAGAAATTATGTTGACCTTATGGGGAATTAACTGGATCCAGGAGGGATATCATATTTCCAAAAAAAAATAATAAATAAATAATGAATAAATTAAAATTTAAAGTAAAATGTTGTACACCTCTTGGAAACTGTGAGACAGTATTCTTTGTTGTATTTTTCATAGAAAAATGATGGATGCATGTTACAGCTGTCAATGTCATGCATTCTGCGTTTTCTTTATTGAGCAGTCTGATTGACTAATCCAAGCCCCTTTTTAGATAGTACCTGTGTGCTGAATGAACAGAGTAGGTTGCACAAGTCAGTAACAGTACAACAATAATTTAGAGAAGCTACAGTAAAGCATTGCAAAGGAGTCTATGAGAGGTAAGTGTTGCACAAGATTGTCACATTTATTACACGAAAGCAGTCATTGCGTTTCAGTAAATCTCTTGGTTAAACAATATGTGTGTTTACAAAGCAGATCCTCAGTCTCATATTTGTTGCAGTAATGTACTGGCAGTAGTATAAAGTAACAGACTGACACTACGATGACATTGTCTCTTGTATTTCAAGTGATCTGGGTTCAGGTAGTTGCCTATAGCCAGAGGATGGCAGTTCAAGTGACCTGAAACCTATACCCAAAAAGTGTCTACACAGGTACCACAGCCTGTACATCCTTTGAAGACTGTGGGTGCTGCTAATAAGCAGTCATATAGGTACCGCTGGGCTTTACATAGATGTCCTGGAGGTCAGCTTTGTGCATGTTGTCTCTGTTAATAATGCTGAGCGTACATTGACTAAGGATTGTGATCTCCCTTAGTCACTCTGTACACTACAGTCAAAGTTATACTGTTATAAGTTAAACTTGATCATGTGAGGTGAAGGGATCATCACATGATGAGAGGTGAAATAAAAATATTATCTTAGTAGTGTTAGTCTGTAAGAATGGTTACAGCAGTAGAAAGAGAGATGCAGCTTCAATTGAAGGGATGCAGTGGAGATTCTAAAAATTTAATCTGACTTAACATTAAAGAAATAAGTGCTAAAGAATAAAAAAAATGTGGTACTTGACTGCTGGCTGCATATGTGTGATGCTTGGAAATTGATGAAGAGGAAGACAGTAAATGTTTGCATTATTTGCACATCGGTATGACACTATTCAGTCAGCAGTTTGGTAAGATTCGAGATAAGGCAACAGAGATTGTTAGATAAAATTTGTGATGCAGTAATTTCTATGGAAAACGAGGTTTGTACAAGACAATGGATTGTATAGAGAGTTGGGATTATAAGCAGGTACTGATTTGCTGCATTTTTCTTAAAAAAAGCCAAGATATACAATGCAAAGCTTTTGCAAAGATCTTCTTGGGTGTTGAAAATAAAAAAAAATCTAGAGTTGTTTGGTTAAGCTTGTGTCCTGGTATGAAAGAGAATAAATCTTGTGTCATTTGTGGTAACCAGGAAACAAATTACTGTGGCAGGATACCCTGTGCGTATAGACCGTAACTACTCAGAGGCATACCTCTCAACCTCTTAGAGCAAGAAATCTGGACTTCTTCTTCTTCTTCTTCTTTCAGCTGCTCCCGTTAGGGGTTGCCACAGCAGATCAACTGTTTCCATTTCTTCCTGTCCTCTGCATCTTGCTCTGTTACATCAACCTCCTGCATGTCCTCTCTCACCACATCCATAAACCTTATCTTAGGCCTCCCTCTTTTCCTGTTACCTGGCAGCTTCATCCTTAGCATCTTTTTCCCAATATACTCTGCATCCCTCCTCAGCACATGTCCATACCAACGTAATCTTGCCTCTCTGGCTTTGTCTCCAAACCTTCCAACCTGGGCTGACCCTCTAATATACTTATTCCTAATCCTGTCCATCCTTGTCACACCCAGTGCAAATCTTAACATCTTCAACTCTGCCATGTCAAGCTCTGACTCCTGCCTTTTTGTCAATGCCACTATCTCCAACCCAAATAACATAGCTGGTCTCACTACCCTCTTGTAAACCTTCCCTTTCACTCTTACTGGTACTTGTCTGTCACAAATCACTCCTGACACTCTTCTCCACCCACTCCATCCTGTCTGTCCTCTCTTCTTCAACTCTCTTCCACACTCACCATTACTCTGAACTGTTGATCCCAAGTACTTAAACTCATCCACGTTCGCCACCTCTACTCCTTGCATCCTCACCATTCCTCTATCCTCCCTCTCATTCACACACATATATTCTGTCTTAGTCCTGCTGACCTTCATTCCTCTTTTCTCTAGAGCATATCTCCACCTCTCCAGGGTCGTCTCCACCTGTTCCCTACTCTCACTACAGATCACAATGTCATCTGCAAACATCATAGTCCACAGGGACTCCTGCCTGATCTCGTCTGTCAACCTGTCCATCACCATTGCAAATAAGAAAGGGATCAGAGCTGATCCTTGATGTAATCCCACCTCCACCTTAAACGCATCCGTCACTCCTACCGCAGGCCTCACCGCTGTCACACTACCCTTGTACATATCCTGTACCACTCTTACATACTTCTCTGACACTCCCGACTTCCTCATACAATACCACAACTCTTCTCTAGGCACCCTGTCATATGCTTTCTCTAAATCCACAAAGACACAATGCAACTCCTTCTGACCTTCTCTGTACTTCTCCATCAACACTCTCAGAGCAAACATCGCATCTGTAGTACTCTTTCCTGGCATGAAACCATACCTCCCTTCTTAACCTAGCTTCCACTACTCTTTCCCATAACTTCATGCTGTGACTGATCATTTTAATCCCTCTGTAGTTACTACAGCTCTGCATATCACCCTTATTCTTAAAAAATGGTACCAAAACACTTTTTCTCCATTCCTCAGGCATCCTCTCACTTTCCAAGATTTCATTAAACAATCTAGTTAAAAACTCCACTGCCATTTCACCTAAACACCTCCATGCTTCCACAGGTATATCATCTGGACCAACAGCCTTTCCGTTCTTCATCCTCTACATAGCTATCCTTACTTCCTCCTTGCTAATCCACTGCACTTCATGATTCATTATCCGCACATCATCCAACCTTCTCTCCCTTTCATTCATCAACCCCTCAAAGTACTCTTTCCATCTGCTCAACACACTCTCCTCACTTGTGAGTACATTTCCTTCATTATCCTTTATCACCTTTACCTGCTGCACCACGTTCCTAGCTCAGTCCCTCTGTCTAGCCAGTCGGTACAGGTCCTTTTCTCCCTCCTTAGTGTCCAACCTTTTATGAAATCTGGACAAAGATATAAATAATGAGGGACAAAGGCCTAAAAATAGGGACAGATTTTAAATATTGCTCTTACAAACTTTGAAAGTTTGTAGAATAACATGATTTGCATTAGCAGCAGTTATAGTTAGGATATGAAGTCTATAACTCAAATATCTGCCATTATTTTCTGGCTTTGGTCCTCGATGATTTGCCAGAAAACCACAACTTTATGAGAAACAGACCAAAAATATGAGGCAAAAATCTGGACATTCTGCGAACATCTGAACAGTTGAGGCTTGTGCTCAGAAGACACATTTCAGCAACAGCTGCAGTCTGTTGCAATTGCTGAGAAATGTAAACAACATAAGTTAAAATGCAAAATGACACTTACTGCTGTATCAAAGATGCTTTTTACTGATGAAATGTTGAGAATTACAACTGCACAGGAAGTAATTGTTAAACTAAAAAAGTTTCCTATGCATTTGTCATAGTAGCCACAGAGATAAGCTATGTAAGTACTGCTAGCTTTTCAGAAACTGTGAATTCACTGGAAGTAGCAGACAAGTGGTAGGAACAACATGAGCTGAACAAAAGGGGGGGTTGCATGTTATGTGAGGGGCATGTGATACCTTTAGAGGGTAAACACTTGTAATTGAATTCACATTGGTTTGTAAAGAGGTGAGGACATGCTTATATACTGTGGAGCATTATAACATTATGCGATGAAAAAAAATGTAAACAGGTATGTTGAATATGGTGGCATTTATTTTCAAGGGGCATATGACATTGGCATAACACTCACAATAGTCTTGTATTTCTGCAGGATGTAAAAAGAAGAAACTGTATGGGACAATGACAGTATGATGGTGTATCTTGTATTTTAACATTCACAATTAAAAAATCAAACAAAAAACATACACATATTATTAGTATGAAAGGAGTGTGACTGTGAAAAATGGAAAACAAGTTTTATAATATGACAGACATACTGTTTTGAATATAAATATCACATATAAGGGTCACCAGCTAAAATAATTATGTTTGGGAATACTGTATGTTAAGCAGGTATTTACCTAGTGTGGGTTGCAGTTACCTTTATAACATTTAAAGTGTTTTTCCACGGATTTGAATGACAAGACTAGAGATGAGGGCTGCTGGTAAAATATTTATGTTTGAGAATATTTCCAAGTATTACAGAAAAGGTACTTTTTTCTTTATTTTTCCTACAGAGGTCAGAATGATGTCTCATTAAACTTGTTTGTATTAAAGAAGTCCATCTAAGAATCAAAGTGGGCTTATTAAATCTTGAGAGTTTCTGATCTGGAATTCTCAGTAATGCGACAATGACAATGTTGTACACTTAAGTTCATTGTAGTCGGCTGCAAGTTAAAAGATATTTGTTGAATTAAAGTACTGTTTGCAAGGATTCAGCTCTGATGGTGTAGCGGTATAAAGTCCTAACTATGGCCCAAGGCAATTGAGTTTGAGTAGTGGCCTGGACAGCTGATGGAGCTGGTAGGGCAGGATAGGTGTGTCGATTTTCATGAAGTAGGTGGGGTAACACAAGCTGCAGAAGGGCACAATTCTTCAGTAGAAGGGCAATGATGGAAACTGAAGCCCTGGGCCAGACATTCAGCTCACCAAGCCACCATTTTGGTGATAGGTTTCTTAGTGTGTTTAGGTGTATACCTGCATAGGGAAGATGTTATGGGCCTACACAAGGATGCAAGTTGCACAGGTACCCCACCCAAGGGTAGGATTAGGACCAATAAAAACACCTTCATTGCAGGAATGCCAGAAAATGTACAAACAGCTGCCTGAATCATAACCCCTTCAGAAAGATTTGGCCTCATGGATTTGGGTGGACTCCCACCACAATGCAAAGAATGAGCTAAAGCCTAGTAGGGGAAAGCTAGATGGTCAGCAAGCAGATAGACAAAAAGAACTTAGAAAAAGTACGGTTTGTGAGGATGCTTGACTGATGTAAATAGAATTATTTTAGTAATTTAGTTTTGAGCTAGAGCAGCCTTGATAATTACCAAATAAGCCTTTTTGCATAAATGGGTAGTAAGTTAAATAAGAAGAATGTAATCTCTCTATGATGTGTCAAAGGAAATCCAGAAAGTAAAGGCAATAGCCAGTTTTATATTCTTTAATAGTTTGAAATATAAATATTAGTGCACTAGAGCCATAAAATATGTGTACTTGTTAATAAGCATAGATTGCTATTAATACTGAGGAGTATACATAACAAATACTACCTGAGCTTCTTAGTTTTACAATAGATTACATTTTTTTCCAAAGTGCCTTGCAGTTGTGAAGTATCTGTCAGATAACAAGATTATAATCATGTTTAGACTTATTCTGTGAAGAAATAGCATTCATAATTAGAAATCTGTTGTTTTCATGATATCAAACTGAAGTACAAAGAAGTAATTTAATGTTAATTGATCTGCGTTGTTTAGTGATCTCGACAATGTCAGCTAAGTGATCATTGCCTTTGAAATATATTGCAGGTGACTTCCTTAAATTATCCCTCCGTGGTGACTTGTGTTATTTACTAATTTGATGTTATATAAAGAGACCAACAGGTTATGCTATGAAATGCCAATTTCCTAGAATTCGACAGGCTGAAAGGATAAAGAAAATGTAATTTTAAGTGTTTTTTGCAGGGGGGGAAAACCCCAATAACTCCACTGTTGCACCAAATTGAAGCTCCCTAAACAAGTGAATTATTGCCAGCACACACTTAGAATCCACAATAGGCTTCTTAGTGTGTGAAAGTTATACCTGCATAGGAAAGATGTTGTGGGCCTACACAACGCTGCAGATTGCACAGGTACCCCACCCAGGGGTAGGATTAGTACCAACAGAAACACCTTCATTGCAGGAATGGCAATGCTGTTTCCTCTGAGAAGCACCATTGGTCATTATCAGTAGTAGTCCAAGAAGAATGAGCCAAGACCAGTGAAGCTGTAATACACCTCTTTATTTCTAAAACCAACTGATAATCCACTCGATAATAAGTCCAATAATACACTAATGTAAGAACAAGATTAAGCGCTTTCATCCACTGTAGCGTGGACTTCCTCAGAATCAATTTAATTAGTTAATCCATTTTAAAACATTTTTGGCGCCAACTACATTTGTTGTTTAAAGACATATTCCACATTCATTTTCTAAGACTGTTTTATAACTTAAAAAACAAAACGCATAAAACATTCTATATGAAACAAAATTACTAAAATTGATATACACAATATATATTAAAACTGTATTAAAATATTGCAAATTGCAAATCAATAAAGCCTGCAAAAGCCTGTCACTCTAGTTAAGGATAAATCAAATTAAAATATCCGCAGCTTCTAAGTAATGAATTTTAGGGCTGTCGATAGTGTAACTGACATTAAAAAATATAGTAGAAAATTAAATTTAGCTATATATTTCAAAGATAGCACTAGTAATAATGCGAGTAGTGATTTAAAGCAAAAAAGTGATTTAAAGCAAAAAAGTACTTTTATACCACCCACCCATCCACAAGTCTCCCTGTTTGAAAAATTAGTTATAAGAGATTTGTATCAGTTAAAAAACAGTACAAGAGGAGTTAAAAATGTTAGTAATTTAAAAAATGAGGTGGCCTGCCTGTTAAAAACACTTATGAATGATAAGACAGTAAGGGTCATGAAGCCAGATAAGGGTGGGGGCATAGTACTTTATGATAATGACACATACGTCAGCAAAATATTTAACATTTTAGTAGAATCAGGGAATTATGAAAGCATATCATTAAGTCAGATAAATATTGGATACAGACGTATTAATATGTATTTAGAAGATATGTTAATGGATGATAGAATTGACATTGATTTGTACAATTTCATGAAAGTGGATTATCCTTTAATGGCTACCATTGTTGGAGTACCAAAAATACACAAAAACACAGCAGACCCACCTTTTAGACCCATTATTTCGGGTAGTCGGTCCAAGACATTCCCTATGGGACAAGTTATTGATAACTGGCTAAAGCACATGTATGCTAGGATTCCCCATATTATAAAAGATTCATGGATGTTTTGGGGGTTATTGACAAAAGATATTTGGAAAAAAGATTTGATATTTGTGACTATTGATGTAATAGATATATTTTCTTGTATCCCCAAAGAACAGGGAATGCAAAGTTTCAGTGACAGTATCTATGAGTATTCAATCCTGGAGTGGGAGAAAAGTAAGGTGATTCTGGAACTGATGAGTATAGTACTGGACCACAATTACATTTACTTTGAAGGAGAGTATTACCGGCAGATTAGAGGAGTAGCTATGGGGGCAGCTTGTGCCCCCATATTTGCCAATCTTGTTCTCCTGGATTGGGAAAAGGAAAATGTTTTCAAAAGTCAATATTATAACTACATTAAATTATACACCAGATTCTTAGATGATATTTTTATTTTATGGGAAGGGAATGAGGAGTTTCTAGATGAATTTGTCCTATATTTGAACAATACGAGTCCTTTCCTGAAATTCACCTATAATTTTAGTAGAAAAGGAATTTCATATTTGGATACTTTTGTGTCTAGTACTGAAGATGGTTTTTCTTCTCGTATTCATAGAAAAACTACCTTTTCAAACAACTATTTGGAATATACGAATTTCCACCCATTGAAAATGAAAAAGAGCATTTTCAAGGGGCAATGTATACGAGCAGCAAGAATGACTTCACTTGAACACGAAATGAAAAAGGAAATGGATTTTATTAGCAAATTATTTTTAGACAGGGGATATCCTGATTATTTAATAAATGAGGTTAAAATGTATGTGATTGAATTATGGGGGACTAAGTATTCACCGGTATTGGGCAGCCCCTGTGTTAGTAACACACCAGTAAAGAATGTAGATAAAAAGTACAACAGGGCATGTATTATATATTATACTCCACAGACAAACTATATAAAAGAAATTATTAAAAAATATTGGAATGTATCATTTCATGATACCGAATTAATGGATGTATTGGGTGAGACACCCAATTTTGTATATAAAATGGGTATGAACCTGAAGTCCATATTTGAAAAAGAAAAAAATAAAGATCAGATTATTGATATTAGAAATGATAGAGGAACTAGGAAGTGTGGAAGCTGTCAGTATTGCAAAGTAATTAGTGAAGATGAAAGTTTGATCCTAGATAACATCAATAGGACCAGAGTAAAGTTTGTCAGAGGTAATTGCAATACTATGAACATTGTGTATCTAGCCAAGTGTTATCAATGTAATTGTTTTTACATTGGTAAGACTGAACGGAAATTTAGAAGACGAATATATAAGCATTTATATGCAGTTAAAAAGAATGACAGTAGTAATGCTTTGTGTAGACATATACAAGAGACGGACAATACACATTACTTCAAGTTTGCCGTCTTAGAACGTGTGATCCCCAATATTAGAGGACGTAACCATAAGGCCTTTTTAGCTGTTAAGGAGGCAAAATGGCAAATATTAACAAATGCTTCCACTAAGCCAGGTTTAAATGAACATTTTTATTAAGACCATTTTTTTAATGTAAAGTTTTTTAATGTAAAGTTTTTGTGTACATTCTTCAAGTGTGTGTATGTGTTTTTATATGTGTTTTATTGTGCTCATGATAAGGAAGTTTATATACATACCTGATATTCAGTACTTATTTTTTATATATTTTTCAATATACTTTTTTATTATTAATACACGTCACATCATGATTTTGATTTGTATCATCACGATTGTGATTTTTATGTATATACCTTAATGATGTTGCATTATGATTCTTACAATTTGCCATACGTTCATTACTATCTGCCGTAGAATTTTATGAATTCTTTTTATTATTTTTTACCATTCACTTCATTAACATGTTTATATATATTTTCTCTACTGTTATATTTATATACTTTTTACATAATACATTGTGGGATTCTTGGCACCCTATACTTAAATTTACTATATTAAGTTTTTCATATATTATAGTCTAGAAGCAATTCATTGGCAATTCACGAATATTTATATTTACATTTCTTGCTCATATGGTTTCACATATAGTATATATATATATATTTTAACTATATTTCTATATAGTATTTTTACATATTTTTATATAGTATAGTTAGAATTTGTTTGTTTTTGGTTACATTTCATATATTTCTTATTATACCATGCATGAATGCACTTTATTTATATTTCCATTCATATTTACATTCAGATTTAACAACAGGCTTCTAAATTTTATGCTGCCTTTTTGATATGTTTTATTGCTAGGTCTTGGCTAGATTTTAATATTCTAATATTTTAACATTTTAATATTTCACATTTCACATCTTATATTATTCATATTACATTACTTAGAAGCTGCGGATATTTTAATTTGATTTATCCTTAACTAGAGTGACAGGCTTTGTTGATTTGCAATTTGCAATATTTTAATACAGTTTTAATATATATTGTGTATATCAATTTTAGTAATTTTGTTTCATAGATATAGAATGTTTTATGCGTTTTGTTTTCTAAGTTATAAAACAGTCTTAGAAAATGAACGTGGAATATGTCTTTAAACAACAAATGTAGTTGGTGCCAAAAATGTTTTAAAATGGATTAATTAACTAATTAAATTGATTCTGAGGAAGTCCATGCTACAGTGGATGAAAGCGCTTAATCTTGTTCTTACATTAGTGTATTACTGGACTTATTATCAAGTGGATTATCAGTTGGTTTTAGAAATAAAGAGGTGTATTATAGCTTCGCTGGTCTTGGCTCGTTCTTCTTGGACTACTACTGATTTTTGTTCGTTTTGAACTCCCTTGCTTCTATTCACCATTGGCCATTATATCATTCATCATTTTTTTCTGCATGCTATTGACACTTGAGGATTTTTGCTTTGTGTAGTGCAGCTGAAACTGATGTTATGAGAAACATTATTACTCAGAAGGGTAGATTATGCTGATTGTAAATCACTGAACATGTTTGCAGTACTTAAGGGGAATAATACGGGATGTTAATACATTGTATGTGTTCTGATCACAGACTTTATATGTGGAGAAGATTTGTTTGAGGGACACATGGACAGATATTTCCTGAAGAGACTGAACTCAGTTAATGGATATAGATGTTTTTCAAATGTATAATTAAGAGAGTACACCTCACCTGCCACTGCTGGGTTGGTGAGCACGTTTGAGAATGTTGTACATCCAGCTTGTAATATATTAGATGGTACTAGAAGGAAATTGTCAGTCATGTTTATTGTTTTAAAAATCACACTTAATGTTGATAGTCTTGCAGAAATTATTCTAATGGAAAATATTATGTATACCACACAAAGGTTGGCTGTGCTGATGGGTAGATTTGACTAAATCATGGCACATATTGGGGATGGTGTTAGAATGTTTTTAAAATATTTATTTGTAGTATTATGAATGCTGTTTTTCATGCCCCATTCTAAGGTTTCCCTTTAACAGGAGTGTGATGGGGTTAAAGTGGTAACTCAAGAGAACTTTATAAAGGCTACTTGATTTGGTGGTATATAAGAGGCTATTAATGGATATGGACGGGGGGACCCTTTCTAGCCATGTCCTGGGCCACAATGGCAAAATTAATCACAAATAAGACATGCACTTAGGAATGCAAAGAAAAACAGACGAGTCTGCCATTAAGGCACATGGCAAAGATTGCATGTACAAAACATAGCCAAGGTGTACAAGTGAGTAAATGAAACTTTAAACAGCATTTACAATAATGCATGCTATATTAATGTTAAATATACAATGCAGAGGATTTAAAATTCCTTATAAACAGAATTGTACGTAAGCCTAATGCACAGTTCTCAGCACTCTAAACTGTTGCAACAGTGTTATAAACTAGGCATCAGCTTGTGAATGTTGCATGTCTGTAAAAAAGGGAAGGATTTTTATATTTGTATCACTCTTGCACTAAAGTATTATTTGACTAAACCTGCACATTTTGGAATGGAGCCACCTATACAGTGGAACCTAAGAACTAGTGTAACATGTAAAGAATTAAAATATTCATGTGTAAATGATTTTACAGAACAAATGAAAACATTGGTGGATTGTATCATAAACTAGTAATTACTGCATTTATTATTTAATCTGAAGACATGACTGTACTGTCATTTTAAGATGTAAATACTTAAAATGCTAACGTTGCAAGGATGTATGTATGTAATTAAATGAATGCTTATTATTAATGCAGCTGCTAATGTCACAGATTATCAACATTTTCTTTTTGGGTTCCTTCCTCTCGCGCTATGACAGTGTCATTCTACACAGTTGAGTCCAAAGTGATTGTGCATTCATTTTGCAAACTATCTTTCAGAAAGAATTGCACTTCATGAGGTCAGTTCCTGTCAATGGCATGTGAAAATGTGGGCTACGTATCTTAAGAAACCTTCAATTTATGACCATGTTTTGAAAATACCCTAGTTGTTCAAGCAGTCATTTTTCTCATTTCACTGCCCATACCTTGTATGGAGTTGCATTTTCATGTTAATGTAGATGGAGATATTGAAATCTCCAGGTAATTTATTTATTTATTTATTTTACATTTGTTTACTGGGATGGTCATGACCATTTTCACCGGAGGCCTGGGGAGAAAAGCTCCAGCTAAAGCTTACATACAAAGTCATCGCATCAAGTTATAAAAGTTATAGACAAAAAAAATGAGTGTTAACAAATTTACAGGATAAACATTTAAAAACAAAAATATACACATAGTATCAAACAGAACAAGACTTTAAACACTTGAATATAGACAAATATATGTGTGAAGACTGGTAAAGAAGGCTGCCAGCCTCGCCAGATAGAATTTTGCAGATAATTCTGTCATTTGTAAATATGAATGTAAACTACAGGCTTGTTGTCTTAAATGTAAAGAAATACTGTTACATGTGGAACTGGAAATAAACGTGATAACAGTGCACTGTACTTCAAAGGGTCACCACATGCTTTACTTTGGTCAGTAGAGTGCACTGTTATCACATTTATTTCCAGTTTCACATGTAAAAGTATTTCTTTTACATTTCAATTATCTGCAAAATTCTATCTGGCTAGGCTGGCAGGAACATAACATTAGTTAGGAAATTAAGTAGGGAGAATCACTTAGGCAAAGTAGTGCCTAGTTAGTAATACTTCTGTGGTGAGAGTTGCAGCTAGGAATGTAACTACTTATAGAGAAGTAGTGTTGTTAGAAGGGATATGTTAACAGAGTTAGTACGTACAGCCAAATTGTATAAGTAGTGCCAAGTTAATAATTAACCTGGAATGTAACCTGTGCAATGTCAGGATTCAAATAAGTGTCTTTTGAGAGATATTTTGAAATGATTAAGGTTGCCTTATGGATCTAATTCTATGTGGAAGGGTATTCCAATTTTTGGCTACAAAGTTAGAGTAAAGAGAGTTGCCTGCTGTATTGGATACTTTGGTTACTTGGAGTAAGTCTTTGTTAGATGATCGAAGATTACGAATGTTAGACTAGGGTTGTAGAAGATTTGTTAGGGACGGTACGTTGTTAGGATTGTGCATTATTTTGTGAGCCATTATTAATTGGTTATAGTTCATAACATGAGGTAGTTCCAACCAAGAAAGATTGTTGAGGCATTGACAGCGATGGGTTGAATGTGTGGAATCTGTTGCAAATTTGGCAATCGTATTATAACATGATTCTAATTTACTTAGAGTTAAGTATGGGGGATGCATATAAGAGTGAGGAGAGAAGATGTGTTCTAGCTATGGCTGTTTTTGCAGCGTCTGTTAAGATTTTTTTGTTTCTATACTTTTTCCCATTTTCTTGTGAACCTTTTTGATTGTGTTAGAAATGTGTATGTCAAATTTTAGTCTGTTGTCGATTATGATGCCTAATAGTTTTGTTTGGGAGTCTGGGAAAATCCTAGTGTTATTACTGACAGTGATATAAAAGTTAGCTAGGAGGTTAGTAGGTTAAGATGGGTAAAGATCATAAGTTTAGTTTTATTAGGGTTGAGAATGAGCCACGTTTCAATATCAGAGAAGGCTTTTTGTGTGACTGTAAGAAGTTGGGTTATTGTGGATGCTGCACATATGAGGGTTGAATCATCTGCATATTGTATGATAGATGCTTGAGAGGAAGCAGTATTAAGATCATTTGTGAATATGCTGAAGAGGAGGGGCCCTATGATTGAACCCTGAGGGCTCCAAGTGTAACAAGAAGGAGTGCGGATAGATCTTGCTTCCATTTCATATCTTGCTGGTGGCTAGATAGATAACATTGAAACCAGTTAACAGTATCAGGGTTGATATTAACATTATTCAGAATGGACAATAACGTAGGATGGGAAACTGTATCAAATGCTTTAGACATGTCCAAAAAGACTAAAGACACTAGCTTGCCATCATCTCTGAATTTATTTATAGTATTAAGTGAAACTTAGAAGAGCTCTAGTAGTGCTATGATATGGTTGGTATCCATGCTGTGACGACGAGAGAAGATTATTGTTTAGAAGGTGTTTAAGAAGTTGAAAGTGGATACATCTTTCCAGAATTTTAGAAAGTGGTGAAAGTATAGCAATGGGGCCGGTAGGTTGTTAGCTCTGTTGAATTGCCTCCTTTGTGTAATGGTGTAATATGTGCAATTTTCCAGATAGATGAGACATAGTGTTCTTTTATAGAGCGGTTTATAAATATTGACACAGGGAAGGCAATAACAGCTGCTGTTAATTTTAGATATTCTGCTGGCAAGTTATCTGCTGCCAGTGAAGTTGGTTTCAACTTCTTTAATAGTTTGCAATAGTTTGTTTTGGGACTGTCTGAATAAGAACTGTGGAGATACTGAAATGGGAGGATTGATTAGGAGTGAGACGACATTTGTCAGTTTTCTTTATTTTACATTAAAAACGTAGAGAAAACTTCATCATTTGTGAAGGCATTTAGCTTCTGTACATTTTTACAGGTTCATAGGAGGTTACTAGGCTAGTGGCCCTAGAGCCTTTACAAGCCTAGTCATGTTAATTCCAAGTATCCCCATTTGTTCTTTTTGGGCAGTTCGCAGATCAAATTTATGAACAGAGTGGGTCTGTGATCAACACCAGCTGACCCTGTCTATGAGGGACATGGATGCCACCCCAGGGGTGAATTTGCAGTCTCCCATCCAATTATCTAGGTTGCGTTTGAATAGGGTCAGTGTGGAGCTCTGTTTTATTTGAATAGGAAATCTATTCCAGCGAAGTGGCAGTCTCTGGGAGACATATCTGTCTCTCCAGCATGTTCTGTTAATGTCACAAACTAGGTTGAGATACCTAGAGCGACTGACTCTTGTGCCATTTGACTTGTGGATATGCAGCATTTCAATTAGGCAGGGTTGGGGATTGCCCTGTAGGCCAGGCACAAGTCACCTCTCAGCAGACTATAAAATACAGAATAAAGTGACAGGGCTTTCAGCCTGTGCATGTAGGCCATGGTTTAGAGTCACTGTATTTTCTTAGTGATAAGCTTCTGAGGTCTCTCCAGCTGCTGCAGGTGTCTAGTGAGGTACATGCAAAAGAGTGCATTATACTCTATTAATGGTCTGATAAGGGTGGAGTACAGTGAAGTTATAACATCCCTTGACATGGATGCAATGCTCTTGTTAATGAGGTGTGCTACATAGAATGCTTTCCTTACCACTGTGGAAACTTGGTGGTCATAGTTCAGATTGCTATCAACCTGTGTTCCCAACTCTCACAATACTGGGTTGGAACTCAGGAGATCTGTCAATATTGTAATTTGTAGGGAATTGTGTTTTGCTAAAGGGAATAATAATACATTTTTTGCATTTAGTTTTAGACCATGGTTTTGGCACCAATCATTTGTTTGTGTTAAGCCTTCTTATAATATGTTGACATTGTTGGGGGACTCGATAATTGCTCCCAGTTTGCAATCATCAGTGAACTTGGTGAGCCAAAGGCCATCTACTTTGACCTGGACTTCTGAGAAATAGATTACAAACAGTAAGATGCCCAGCACAGACCCCTGTGGTACTCCACTAGTGACGGGTCTACAGGTGGAGGTGGAGTCACTAATCTTGACAGATTGTGTTCCATCGGTGAGACAGTCAGCTACCCATCTAGAAATGTAAGGGTTAATCCCGATCTTGGAGAGTGTCTCAATGATGCCAGAGTGATGAATTGTGTCAAAAGCCTTGACAAAGTCGAGATAAGCTGTGTGCACTGTTTTACCTTCATCCATGGCTTTGGTGACATTCTCAAAGAAGTCCACCAGGTTTGATAAGCATGATCTACCCTTAATGAAGCCAAACTGAGTTGGGTCCAGCATTCAGAGATTGCCTTTGTCCTTGTTGATAAGGTCCATAACAATTTTTCCCATGGCCTTGCAGATGAGGCTAGTTAGATTTACAGTTTTGTAGTTCCCAGGGTGAGTTGATGGTCCCCCTTTGTGCAGGGGATTACTGTTGCTGTTCTCCATTCTGCAGGACCATAGCCAGTTTTCAAGCTATGATTAAAGAGAATGCCAAGTGGGTCCACTAGGTCTTGTTTTAGATTGTGTAGTAAACAACTTGAGGTGTTATCTGGTCCCACTTAGACCGTGTTTTTGGCCTTTGTGAGTGCAGAGATGACCTGTTCTCTAGAGATACTAGACAGAGAGTTGGTGTCAGGTATGCTTTGCAATATGGTAGGTGGGGATAGAGGGTGACATTTGCTCTGAATCTGTCAGTTAACAGGTTGGCGATGTGTTCCGGTGTAGTATGAGTGATCCTATCTACAACCAATTTGGCACATACCTGGGCATTGCCTTTTAGATTTCTGATGTAGTTAAAGAATGCCTTATGATTATACTTGGCTAGGGGAGCAATTTTAGTTTTGTAATTTACTTTAGAAGACTTTACAAGATTTCTGATTTTCTTGTTTAGGCTTAAGAGGGAACTCTTCTTCTGCAGAGTGATATCCCTCTTGCTTTTGGACAACATTTTCTTCCTCTTGTTATATAATCTGTTTATACTTGAGGTCCACCATGGTGGGTCTGGTACAGCAGAGTTTATGCAGTTGCTCAAGTGTTTTACAGAGTATTTGTGTACACTTCTGCATAGCGATCACTGATGTCTAAGATTATGGGTGGTATGAAGCTTTTTATACCATTGATTAGTAGGGTAGTCCTGGTCTTGGTATTATCATCAGCATATAAAATGAAATAAATGTGGGGCTGTAACCACACCACTGTGATATGAGACCTTGTCCTAGCAGATTACCATCTAGGTAGCAGGACTGACCTTATACCTGGCAGAGACTCCAAGATGTATTTCTTTTGTTATATAACTTATTTATACTTACAGTGCATCAGGGTGGCTTGTTTTTTTTTCGGGAGGACCTGGTTTTAGTCCTGTCAGGTACAGTTGAGTCAATACATTTGTTTAAATGGCTATAAATGGCATTTGTTTACTCCTCTGCACAGGAGTCATTGTTGGCTGTGTTAGCAGGGGCTTTGAAGCTTTTTATGCCATCGCTTAGCAGGCTGTAGTTTGCTTTGGAGAAATGTTTCAGTTTTCTTGCTCTTGTGGGGGTGTCAGGCCTGATCTTTACTTCAAATGAGACTGATTTATAGTCTGACCTTACCAGGGAGGGCAACACACATGGGGTAGTGCAGTGACCCCCCCCCCCATGATGGTGACCACTAGGTCTAGGAGATTTGTGCCCCTTGTGGGGGTGTAGAAAAACTGTTCCAGGGCATTTGAAGGAACAAAATCCAGGAACCTCAGAGTGATCGTGTTTGTGCTCATGTAAGTCACCTAGTCAATAGAAGTTTCTGTCTTACGGCTTTTCCCGGTTAAGGTTCGCCACAGAGGAACTCCGGTCCGCTAATGATTGGCAGTTGATTTTTACGTACCAACTTGCCAGGCCTGACGCACAACCTTCAACGAAGGTATGCCCATTCACACATGTCTCCACGCAGAAGATGCTCTAGCTGAGGATAGCTGAAATTTCCCATGACCAAGGTGTTTGGCCTTATATTGAGCAACTCTAGCAAGTCCAGGCAGACAGCGTGCTTCTCCTGGTTCATGGTGGGGGACCTGTAACTAGTGATGATGTGGTAGGCTATTTTGCCTATAGGTATTTGGACTTGGAGTAGCTCGAGGGAGTCATTCCAGTCTCAAGGTGTATTTGGATTTAATGAAGATGGATACACCACCATCTTTGGTTCTTTCGCGCTCGTTTTGAGGTCTGAACTTGTGAAAGACATTGTAGCCTTGCATGGCTGGGGTGCTGTCTGCAGCCTTGAAACAAGTCTCAGTGACTGCACAGATGTCAACATCTTCCAAGGTAAGGAGTGCTGCCAGGGAGTGCAGTTTACTCTTTAGGCTCCTAGCATTAAGCAGCATAACCTTGAGTTTGTCTCTAGTGGATTTCTTTACATTGGATGTTTTGTTCTTTTGACATTGCCTAAAAAAGGCATTATGATGGAGGCAAGTGTCTTTGCCAGTGTCTAAAAACCTTAAACAGGTGAAAGCCATCTCTGTCAAAGCAGCATGGTCTGTCGACCATGTCTTCCCAGGCTGTCAGATACCAGATGCCCCTGGAGTGGTACCAGAAGCTAAACCAATTATTGAAATCAGTATTTTTTTGTCTGTATTGTGGCATCATCATTGGTGAAGGCAAAATGCTGCATAAGGCAAGGAACATACCCGCCTGGGACACAAAGTCTGAGAGTTCAGTCATTTCTCTCTTCATATTGTCAAGAGAGGTACATCTCAAGTCATTCAGTCCAGCATGTACTATGACAGAGTCATAACGGTAGTTGTTGCTGAGTGACTTCAGTGCGTGCGTGATTTGATGGGTCCTGGCACCTGACAGGCAGCTTGACCATGAGCTTTTGCTTGTCCAGCTTGGGGAGTAGGACATCTGTGTATCTCATTATTGAGTTGCCTATGACTAGGACATTGGGTTTTGAGGTATTTTGCCTTAGAGGCTTAATTGTTGACAGACTGATATGTTTTTGTTATGTGTAGTGATGGATTCTGTTTGTGTCCCAGTATGTGTTGGTTGTTTGCGCTTGGGAGGTCTCTGATCTTGTGGTAGGCTCTTAGTGAATACCTTATGTGTGTTTGTGTGTCATGACCTTCTCTTGTGTGAGAGGGAAGATGTATGTGCTGACAACCAGTTTGATGTCTTGTATAGTGTTATGTGAGAGGACTGATTCTAGTTTCACGGTATAGTTACATCTCTCACATATTGTATTTGTTTGATTTTTGGAGCAAGTGGTTGTCAGAATACATGATTCAATTGCTACATTGCAGAATTCCAGTGTCAAACAGGCTGGCTGGAGAGATGTTGGTAAACTGATAGTCCATAGTAGCAGATAATTCTTAAGTACAAATTTATGAGAGGGCACATTAAATCAGCTATTGCTGTAGGATTAACAAGGGGACTTATTCTATTTAAGGTCATGGATGAAAAGTGGGGCAGTGCTTCTCAGTGCTCTGCTGAGTTGCCTGCAGTGCAGAAGTGCACAGCTGCATTGCCCGCAGAGAAGCAGGAACTTGGGAGGGTTTCACTCACTGGTGTCTGTTCGAGGGCCTGATAGGTCATGTTTCATGCTACTTAGAAGGCATCCTGGGATATTGTCCGAGCCCACTAATGCAGTGTTCTTGGCCTTAGAGAAAGAGCATTGAGGACCTGTTCCCCATTGAGAGCAGGGGGAGTTATATTTGATGATATTTTCTGAGGGAAGGTTGAGAGGGAGAAAGGGCTAAAGATTGAAGCTGAATTTGCCAGCCAGTAGGTTTGGTATATCTTCTGGTTCGCTATAGGTGACTCCATTAACAATGGGCTCCGCACATAATTGTGTATTGCCTTTGAGGTTGCTGATATAGCTAAAGAATGCCTTGTGGTTGGGAAGTCAAATTTACATCAAATTTGGCTTTGGTAGACTTTACTTGTCTTCTGAGTTGTTTGCTTAGTTTGATGAGAGTGCTTTTGTCCTGTCTGCTATGCCTCCTAATTTTTACCATGATTTTCTTCCTTCAGTTGTAAAGCCTACTGATTTTGTGATTCCACCAGAGTGGCTTGTTTTTTGAGTTAGTTCTGTACTTCTTCCTGGTGGGTACAGCTGCCTCTGTGTAGCTATTAACACGCTTGTATAGGGTTTCTGTGAACAGTCTCACATAGGCAGCAGTGTTCTTAGGGTTTATGGGGACTTGACATTCTTCCAGGTTATCACTTAATAATAGGAAGGTAGCCTTAGAATAGTTCCTGAACATTCCAGCTGGGATTCCAGATTTTATTTTTACTTCAGAGGAGGCCATTTTGTGATCTGATCTTACCAGAAAATACATTACACTAGGGGGTGTGCAGCACTGTACATTATTAGTGAGGGCCAGAACCAGTAGGTTTGCACCTTTGGTTGGCATACTGACAGTCTGGTCCAGGGAGTTTGTGTTTACAAAATCCAGGAATCTCTGTGCCTGTACATTTGGTGTTGCATAGGATTCCCAGTTAATAGTGGTGAAATGAAAGTCACCCATGAATATGGTATTGGGTTGGATGGTGAGTATTTCCATTAAATTTAAACACATTTCATGGGTTTTCTGGGTTGTAGAGGAGGACCTATAGCTTTCGTGAAATTGGTATAGGATTTTGCCTAGGGTGATTTGAATGTGGAGAAGGTCAAGTGCATTGTCCTGTTTGAACAGACGAGGTATATTTTTTATATAAATTGAGACACCTCCACCTTTAGTCCCTGTCTGTGTAGTAACTGGTCTAAATGTATGGAAAACATTATAGTCTTGTACTGCTGGTGCCCTCTCCGTGTTCTTAAACCATGTCTCAGTGACCACATAGCCATCTGCATTTTCTAGGGTGAGGAGAGCTTGCAGGGAGTGGAGTTTCTTGTTTAGACTCCTAGCATTGAGTAGTAACACCATTAGATTTTCTTGGTTTTGATTTGCTGTGTGAGAAGTACTTTTAGTTTGGCATTGCCAAAAAAAGGCACTATAGGGGAGGACAACTTTTTAGCTAATATTCAAAAGCTAAGTGGGTAGAGGTATAGACCATTCCTGGCAAAGCAGTGTGGTCTGTTGACCATCTTCTTCCATGCTGACAAATATTGCACCCCCTTAGAATGACACTAGAAACTAAGCCAATTATTAATCATTCATCTTCTGTTCATATTGTGGCATCATCCTTAGAGAAGGTAGAATGCTGCTCAGTGCTAGGGTCATATCAGCCTGGGACACATGTTCTGAGAGCTCCATGATGTCTCTCTTCATATAGTATAGGGAGGTACATGAACTATGACTGAGTCATACTGGTACCTGTGGTCCAATGACCTGAGTGCTTGCTTAATGTGGCGGATCCTAGCCCCTGATAAGCAACTGACCGTGACTTTCTCCTTACCCAGCCTGGTAAGAAGGACATAAGTATGGCTCACAATGTAGTCTCCACTGACCAGTATGTTGGATTGTGTAGTGGTTTACCTTATGGGCTTAGATGTAGAGGCTCCATGACATGTGACTATATGTGTTGATTTGGGTGTTGCTTTGAAAGAGTGCATTAGGAGTTGCTGAGGGTATTTATTATGTGTACATCATCTAGGAGATCTTTGGGGTTTAGGAAGGTTACATTTAAGTGCCTCAGCATATATGGGTTATGTGTCTGCTTTGAACTGTGTGTGTTGGATGCAGCATGTGTATTACTGACAACTTGATTGACATTAGAAGTGCTTTTATGTGAGAGCTTTGCCTCTGGTGACATTGTGTAAATGCATCTCTTACTTACCATATCAGTTTGTCTGAAAATTAGCTGGTTGTCATCAGCATGAGGCAGTTTCTTCATTGCCTTAGGATGCCCATATCCACCAAGCTGGTAATGGAGATAGTAGGAAGGTTTATATCCATTCCATGGCAACAGGTCCTATTTTATTGACTGGATGGATGTGGTCAGAATATAAAGTAATGTCAGAAGTATCTGATTTGCAACTCTGGGGGAAGTGTTTGTCACTGCGAACTAATTGCCCTGTGTGCAACCAGGTGTTGGTGAAATTTCAAGGGCGCTTTTACAGGAAAAATGTCAACTCAATGTGTCTATGTTTATGCAGGGCACTGTTAAACATTTGAGGGGAAATTAATAAGTAGACCCTTACCATTTATGGATGAAGTATTCAGGGAGATATTCTGAAGTTAGGTCGAATAGCTGCTAATCAAGCAGTACTTACTGAAAAGAATCAGCTTTTTTTAGAATGATGAATAGAGGGGATTCACCTAATTGGCTACTATCTGGCTACTACTACTGATGGTCTTACCACAGCTTCACTCTGCTGGGATACAATGCCCCTTTGCTTCTTCTCTCACCAGAAGCAAAACAGTATCACTAATCCCAAGATGAGAAGCAGACCACAAGCTCTCTGGTGATCAACAGTCTTGTCCATATGATGCTGGGGTCTGCAGGCTTGTTGTAGGTTTTTTCTAATACATGCCTTGAATAGGAACCAGATCAATCAGGAAGGGCCAACACAGATGCTCACTGCCCAATCAGAAACAGTCAGGAATCAATGTACTCTGCTCCTTCTCTCACCAGTAACAAGATATAAGCACAAATCCCAAACCGGTACCTATGAAGCAGTTGTCAGGCTTTCTGGTGATCAGCAGTTTCCAGTAAATAATGTCCCTATGCCCTTTCTTTCACCAGGAGCAAAACAGTAGCACTAATCCCAAGATGACTACTGAGATGCAGAATGTGGGCTGTCCAGTAATTGGTGATCTTGAACTAGATGTTACAAATTTTAAAGGTAAGATGGAAAAAAACAGGTTAATATCCTAAGATATGCAGTGTGCACTAAGTAGTTAGATATGAACGAGGGGGTAACTTAAGCTTTAGGAAGCTAAATGCAGAGCCACTAATTTTAAAAGAGGAAGATATTTTTAGAGGAACTGTTATATAGAAATCTGGGACATCTTCACAGAAGTGTGATTCAGACATCTCATCACAGCTAGAGGTGGCTAGACTCTTTCTGTAAATGTACGGACAACTTGAAGAGATTCATGGAAGGCAAGTGCCCAAGCCAGCTCTCCACTGTTGAGTTTGCCTCTTTTGGCCCTTTATGTAACTAATAAAGTCAGTGTCTATTTTTTGGTTTGGTGCATTTTAATATATTGTACCTTTTGCAGGTTCATTTTGTATTTACATATTTTATTATATTTTATAGTTGTTTACCAGGTCAGCACACTGACCATAACTGACCATTTGCATATACTTCTGCATCTAGCTACACAAAGTAATCCTTAAACTGCTGAGAGGCTGCACCTTCAGAGCTACCAAGCAACATCTGTTGCTCTTGCTTTATCCTCAAGTTTCTTATTGTGTCACTTGAAATTGTCTTCTATGATTGTAATTAGTGTAGAGAAAACTGATAGCCTGAACAACATTGACTATACCATTAAAAAAAAAAGAGAAGATGCAGCTGTATCAGTCGGCATTGAAACCCTTGATAACTAAATATATTCAGCTTTTCACAGATAAGCCTCTCATTTGCTTATGGGAGGTCCCTAAATGAAAATAATGCTGAAGGCATTCTGGGTGCTTTGCATGACCATGTGCTATTTCACTTCTACCAGGCACTATGTTCCTTGAGCATATATGATGCATTGAATTGTAGGCAATCAAATACAGCATGTTTGAATGTTTTGAAAAAATAAAATATCTGAATAGGAGCGTGAATTGGTTATTATAAAGTCCCAGTCGTACAAGTTTAGGTTGTAGCTGATGGAGTTTTTGTGACCAGTGGCCCTGATTGGGGATGTGCTTCACTGGCTGTTATGTAGTACCCCCTCATTAACCCACATCTACATGTAATCTGTGCGCATACCCTAACCAGTGTAGCCCCTGGCTGGGATTACCAGCCCAAGATCTGAAAGCTAGCAGTTATAGTTCAGTGGGAGGTAAGGAGGCAGGAAAAATGTCATAGCTGCAAGCAGAGATACTGGGTGTGGTATGCTGCAGATGTAACCCCCCCCCCCCTTTGCCTGCCTGAGTTATATTTATTGGCCACTGCTTGCAGTGTGACATGATATAGGACTGACTTGCAACCAGCCCAAGGATGGGAAGTACAATCCAGACCAACCCAGCCGGCACTGTGAACTGTGATCTCCACTGAGGCTACTAAGAACAGCTGTGCTTCCTCCAGCTCCTTGTACCTATCCCATCCCTAAAGAAAAGTTTGCTAGCAAAGCCTCATTAATCCTTCCTTACCCTTGGAACTCCAGCAGATGTCCAAGTTGCTAAATGAACTTGTGTCACCTGAGTCATAGAGCTGTATGGCTTTATGTCAACAGAGCTGGCAGCAGGTGGATTGTTTGGCAATATAAGCTGGTAGGACTTATTTGTAGGTTCATAGGTGTGTACTAGACTAATGGCCCTGGGGCATTTACAAACCTAGCCCATAGGATTATGCTGGCATCATGCCACCCAACCTTAGTTCCCAGTGTCTCTGTCGAGTAAAGCCACTGGAGTGATCCCTGGGGTTATTTTCTATTTCCCATCCACTCATCAAGATTTCTCTTGAAGAGGGCCAGTGAGGTGCTCTGTTTGACATGTATGGGAAGTCTATTCCATAGCATGGGCAGTCTCTGGGTTATGAACCTATCCCTCCAGCATGTTCTGTTGATTGTGGTAATGAGGTTGAGGTCTCTGGAGCGTGTGGTGTGGAGGGATTGGGATTTCTTTAGATGTAACATTTCTAACAGAGCTGAGTCAGACATGGCTTTGTAAATCAAGCAGAGATCGCCACAAAGTAGGCGATATGAGACAGAGAATAGTTGGATTTTTTTTTTAGTCTGTCCATATAGGACAAATGTTTAAGGCCTAGAATCCTCTTTGTGAGGTACTTTTGCGGCCTCTCCAGTTGTTGCAGGTGCTTAGTGAGGTACATGCCAAATGGGGCATTGTACTCAATGATTGGCCTAATGAAGGAAGAGTAGAGGGAGACAATGACCACTTTCTTCCTGGATGCAAAACCCTTAGTAATGAGATGTGCCACATAGAACGACTTTCTGACCACAGTGGCAATGTGGTGATCAAAAGAGAGGTTGCTGTGAACCTGTGTTCCCAGATCTCTTATAACACCTTCTGTGTTCAGTGGACTACCATCGTTGTGGTAATTCATGAGAACTGGGTTTTTCCCAAAGGGGATGATGACACATTTTTTGGCATTGAGCGTAAGCCATGGTTCTGACACCAGTCGTTGGTCTCAGTGAGGCCTTTGTGTAGGGTCTCAACATCACTCGGGGAGTTAATAATAGCTCCCAACCTGCAACTGTCTGTGTACTTTGTCAGCCAGTGTCCCTCCATGTTGGCCTAGACTTCAGACAAGTAGATACCAAACAGGAGAGGGCCCAGGACCAAACACTGTGGGACTCCACTCGTGACTGGTCAGCAGTCTGACTTGGTGTCAGCTACTTTCACGCTGTGGGTTCTACCTGTTAGCCAGTTTGTAACCCACCTAGTGATACAGGAGTTGATGCCTAGCTTAGTGAGTTTTTCTATGATTCCTGAGTGGGGAATGGTATCAAAGGCCTTGGCCAGATCAAGGTAGGATGTATGAACTACCTTGCTTTCATCCACAGCTCTGGTGACTGACTCAAAGAAGTTGACCAAGTTGAGCAGGCATGATCTACCCTTCACAAAACCAAACTGTATGGGATCCAGAGTTTGGAGATTCCCTATATCCTTGTTTATTAGGTCCATGATGATGTGTTCCATAGCTTTGCATATCAGACTCATCAGGCTAATGGGGCGATAGTTCCCAGGGTCTGTAGTCCCTCCTCCTTTGCGAAGAGGGATGACTGTAGCAGTGTGCCATTTGGTAAGGACAAAGCCTGAGGTGAGGCTGTGATTGAACAGGGCACACAGGTGAGGTGCCAGTTCATGCTGTAGTTCATGTAGAACAAGCCAGGGATATTGTCAGGTCCCATAGAAGCTGTATTCTTGGCCTTGGACAGTGCTGTTTTAACCTGTGCAGCAGTAATACTGGGTACCTGGCAATCTACTGGTATTATGATTGGTCCCTTGGGGGAGCAAAGTTGGCACTGAATCTGTCAGCCAGCATATTGACAATATCTGTTGGCTCGGTATAAAAGGTACCATTGTGCAGTAGCTCAGAGCAAATTTGGGTATTGCTGTGAAGATTCTTTACACAACTATAGAAGGCCTTGTGGTTTCCTTTACTATCTGCTGCAATTGTGTTTTCATAGCTAGCTTTAGAGGATTTGTTGAGGGATCTCAACTTTTTGTTGAGGCTGATAAAGGAGTTTTTCCAGTCTTGGGACTTCACCTTATTCCGCATCAGTTTCCTCCTTCTGTTGTAGAGTTTGTTTATGGCAGGGGACCACCAGATTGGCTTCCTTTTTTGGAGGAGAGAGTCTTGGTTCTGTTGGGTATGGCGAGATTCATGCATTTGTGTACGTGTTCGTGCAGTGCATTGGTGTATGATTTAGCAGTCATGCAACTGATCTCCATTTGAATGGGTGGCATGAAGTTAGCCACCTCTGTTTTTAGTCATTTATTTATATATTTGCCTTTATTGACTGGGAAAGTCTGAATGGGCATAGCCCATTTTCAACAGAGGCCTGGGGAGAAAAGCTCCATCACAGTACATTTATATAAACAAGTGAAATTCACAGTTCATGGAAAAACAACAGTTGCATTTCTCATGAAAAACAAGCATAATTTCAAGACAGATATGTAATGTACTTAGTATGCCTGCACTCCAGTTCATAGATGTGGATGTTCTTCCTCTAGGTCTTTAATAAACGCTAAGCCATGGGTATAAATGCCAACTAAAAGCAGAGCATTTTTTAACAACATCTGCATTTTCAATCAGAACTCATTAATACCCAAAGGAGATTAGAAGTGGCCCTCATCCTCAGTTCTGACTGCAATGTTTCTGTATGGTGTTAAAACGAGCTTAGAGATTTTCAGGATTCCAACTTAGCTAGAAGATCCAGATAGTGTAAGTCATGTAGCATTTAGATGTTAATTGGGATACTGAGAAAACAGACTTTGTGGGTGTGCTTTTAGCCTCCATGACATCTTTACTTTGCCTTTTGTGAGAAGGAAGTTGTATACCATATGGCATGTTTTCCACAGATAAGCATCAGTGTATTTAAAGAGAGATACCCAAATAAGGTCCCTGCTGTTGGTTGAACCACTTTTTGACCAAAAATGAATCATCAAAGTAATGTAATTGATTCCTGTGTTTCATTGAAACTGGACTATGTAATGAAGAGGGGATTATCATTAGGGCCATAGAAACCTGCAGCTGGCCTGATTTCCAGAGTCTTTGCATCATCCATAGTCATCGGACATCCGAGGACTGACATCTGAACGTTAAAGTAAAAAAGAGGCATCATCCAGCACCATCTTTAGTTCTTTCTCTGGTAAAGTGCCGTATCTGTTAATGTATTCTAGGATTTGGTTTCTCTAATAATTTTGTTAAACAACAAAGAATGAATATGGGCCTTTATTTCTGAGGAAAGGCAAGGAAAGGATGAGAACCTTTGGAACTGGGGCTGTTAGCTTTTTTTAATGAAAAGTAACAATTCCTGTAATAGGTGAGAGGTTAAATATATGTGTCAGAGGTTTAGCGATATAAGGGGAAACTATGCAGAGAAATGAAGGACAAATATGTAGCTTTTTGCTTGGGGTTAAATATTATTATCAAGTTGTTTTCCTGTAGTTTAGTAAAAGATTTGAAGGTAAATTAATGTAGAAAGGAGGGAAAATATGAGAGCTTTTGCTTAGCAGGACTCTAATGTTGACAGTAGGAGGGGTTGATATGGAGTTTAATGGGAAAAAATGGTGGACTGTGGAATCAGGAGTGTCAGTGTTGACTGTTCTTGGCAATTTCTTCCAGTAGTCTGGTATTACTATTGGTAGATGGGCATTTTCCAGTGTGAAAAGGGATTTTAAAGTATGTCCGATCTTTAATTATCTTCCAGAATGCTTTTGTGTTGGGAGGACATTTCTGTTTTGGAGGAAGGGTTCTTAGGCAAGAAGATTTTTTACTGCCACATTACATTCATTTCTTAATTTTTGAAATTCTTCATGATCAGTTTGTAAGATAGATGATTTTCATTTGTACCAAGCATGGTCACTTTCTTAGCTTGGTCTTTATTTCTTTGGTTTCTTTTTTGATGAAGGTTGCTTAAAGGCATGAAAAGCAAAAGTTATTACTTCACAGCAGTGTGCATGTACAACCAAAGCTGTGTAGTATGATGTGGATGAAATGGAAGTATTGTCAATGTCAGTAGGGTAAACCAAAATCAAGTCTTGCCAAGGTGGAGGCATAATCTGTTGTCTAAATAGGACTTCTACTTAGTACAAAAATGTACAGACTAGGTGATAAAGTGATTCTTTGTCTGCAGTAATTATCTAACGTTCTGTGTTTAATGTCATGTCTAAGCATGTTTCCATGTCTGCATGAGTGATAGTGACAGAGACATTGCAAACTCATTCAGTGGAAGGGACTGGCTAATGTTGGTAACTGGCAGTTAGCTTTTCTTTTCTACTTTGGTAATGCTGCTTACCAACTCCTAAAGAAGTTCCATTGAGGAAGGTATAATGAAGGAATTCATTATAGTCCTACGATGTTGTCTTTTGGAACAAAAGGGAGTGCTTTAGCTGGGACATGACCCATGATGACTCGGACTGTTCTCTAAAGTAGCTGTTTGTCTTCTAAGTTGTGCTCAAAGGCTGTTTAAGTTTCAACTCCCACACATGTATCTGGTACCAGATGCATAATGATATTTTTGGCAGCATGAATTTATCGGATTGCTTTTTCCCATTTTGTTAGATATTAACCAGAGAAAGACAGAAAAGTACTAACCAGGAACCATGAAAATACAATGCTTTTTAGTGAAATTATTGATTTTTGCATTGTGCTGTCATATCATATCACTAACTACTTGGTTGGCAAAAACAGGAAGCTGACAGCAACAACTGGCAAAATGAAATGCGATCAACAGAGAGCAAAGGACAAGTCGGTTAGTAGACATGATCCACACCAGCCAAACAAATAGGAGATGCAGTGACACTGCATGTCAGAATGACAGAAGATATTGATATCCATGACATTTGTAAGAGGGGCAATACACAGAGGTGCCCCCACCCCATGCCATATCTTCCCCTTCTACAGACGTTAGAGACACAGACATACCTTCCATGTTAATGACAGGCAGCATCACCACTATCTTATATTTGCGTCAGTGGTGCACAGCATGTCTGGTGACTGGCATGTCATTCCCCTTACAGCTGTAGTATTCAGTGACTGTTCCAGTACCATTTGTTGGCTGCACGTAGTTTAACTTATTGTTGCAGTCAGCTTTCTGCCTTCACTGACCCAGCAGTTGGTAACTTGCCCTACAGCTTTACCCACCGATTCTGATGTTGTCATTTGTTTTATTTTTATTGGGGGGGGGGGCTCCTTTTTCAAAGCAGTGTAGTATACTGCAACTCCCCAGTGCTTGGTATGACTCTTATATGAAGCGTTATTTAAATATGTGAATGGTGAAGAGTAGAAATAAACTAATTTTAAGTCCAAAACTAAAAAATAGTCATTGTTCTTTAAGAAAAAATATGTGACTTGTTTAGCGTATATATTCATTGTGAAGGTAATTTGCATAACGTTACATTGAAGCTTAAATCCCTGCCAACACGTTTTTATTAAAATTGAGTTCATAACTTCATATTTGTCAAACTGCTTCTTGATAAAGGCAGAGCGAAAACACCTTTCTGCAGTGTAATCAATATCTTTCTAATCTCTAAGCCATCAAAAATTCAAGCTATTTTAATGTTCTGCCTATTCTGCATTTTCATGACTTCTCTTTAATAAGCAAATATTCATTGCTGCCTGCTTCCTTCTGCCAGTTTTGTTCTTGTTCTATACTCTGGATATGAAATTTAGACCAGAATACTGTATTTGTATACAAGGATCTAAATGTTTTGGATGTTCCACAACTAGACATATTACAAATGTGTACGAAAGATGAGCATCGTATTATAGAGTTATTACTTATCTAACATAGTAATGTTTTCATTTGCCAAGTTTCAAGTATGCATTTTCATACTTTTAGGCAGGAAGATAAAAAAAGAAAACATTTGTTACATAGTAATGTTTTCATTTGCCAAGTTTCAGGTATGCATTTTTCATACTTTTAGGCAGGAAAATAAAAAAAGAAAACATTTGTTACTTTTGCAGTCCAAGTTTCAGTGTTTTTTTCTTTATTAAAGAATTAACTCAACATCAATATATGCTCTTATATTCGTGTCTGGTGGTACCCAGTGTTATGTCAGCAATCTGCCATTGACATTTCCTGTGTGCTTCTAGTTGCCTCTCTGGGGCACAGCTCTCGACCTTCCACCCCCAAAATGAGGAACACCAGCCATCATAAAGTGGAACAAATGGGCAAAATGTGGAACACATACTAACAGCTTACTAAAAACTTCAACTGGGAAGGTCATAGAATGCCTAAAATATGCTGGTTTTACTTATAAAAAAGATAGTTTAATGAATTAATATGATTCATTTCTATTTACCGTGGATATCAGTTAAAAAATTCCTAACAGAGAATGTGTGCCAGACCCTTTCAGTGTGGAACTTCGTACGAACATGAACTTTTTAAAACCCCAAATGAGGTATGTCCCTCGTAATGAGGTACATTTAAGAGGTATGCTCTGGGGACCAGGGTTGCCAGACGTCCCTATTTGAGGGGGACTGTCCCAGGATCAGCAGCCCAATCCCGAGTCCCGCTCTGCCGGTTAAAATCCTGGCAAATAGTCTCTGCTTTGTTTTTTTTTTTTTGATTGGCCCATATGCCAGTACGAGCCAATCAAAAAAAATCGCAAAACTCGAAGCTACTTCTATTACTCCGTTTTGCAATTTTTTTATTGGCTCGTATACCGGCATATGAGCCAATCAAAAATCGCCAAACATGGAGCTACTTGTGGTTAATGCAGAACTGTGATGTTCCGCATTAAAGAACTTTTTTTTCAGTCCTCACTTAATGTAAAAGACCTTTTTTTTGTCCCTATCTGGCAACCCCGCTGGGGACTGACGTTATATTGTAGTTTTATCTCCCCTGTATGCTTTCTTTTCTTGGTACTGATCCCATAGTAGTCTAATATTTCTTTGCAGTCTTGTTTCTTCTTTGCCAGTCCTCCCCTGATTTTTGCTGTTTGCAGCACCTTTTTCAAAACTAGGATGAATTTGTGGTGCAGATGTTTGACTGTTTTGCCTGTTTTCTCCTTCCATTTCCTTGTCACCATGTTTTTAACCTCTGCTGTTTACAACCTTTGGACCTTGAGTTCCCTAACTAACTATGTGCCCTCTCCCTCTCTGATTGATTCCCCATATACAAAACATCTGTCTATTTTTCCCACTTTACTAAATATTTCCTTCTGTAGTCCTGTTTTGTCTCATAAGTCCACTCACACTCCCAAAAATATATCTAGCATCTCTAATCCTGTCTTTGTTTCTTTGTGGCCTTGTCTTCCCTACTTCTTAGGTCTGCATAAATAACTTTACAACTATTAATTCTTTTTTTTGTCATGATGGAGTTCTCATTATCCTTTCCCTCTCTTGCAGTTTCCTGCCCCTCTCTCTCCTCCCCATCCATTTGTACCTTATCAGTATGTATTTCCACCACTGATCCTTTGGTAGTTCATATTTTATTTGTCTTGCTCTTCAAAGTTTTGCAGGCATCCTGCTCATCCTATAGTTATGTTACTAGGTCTTGTTCCCATTGCATCTCACATTGATCCCCTGTGTTCATAAGCTTCTATGCTCTGTCCTTCTCCCCCCCTAGTTTCTTGCTTTTTCTTCCCCCCATCTCATATTCCACGATCTACTCATGCCTTGCTTGTCTAGTTTCCAAAAGTCTGTCCATGCTGTGTGCCACTTTTTCTTTACCTTTAATTGTTCATCCTCTCTCCCTCTTCTGATATAGTGAATTGTGTTGTGAGGGCATATGAGGGCATAGTGAGACAGACCCAACCATTCCGCCTTCTTGCTTTGTCTTAGTTTTACCTTAGTAATCTTCCACCTCTGTTTGCCTGAACCATTTCCACCTTGCTTTGTAGTTCCTTTAGCCCTTTCTCTTTGGGATCTTCTAGCAGGTATCTCAGCATGTAGTGTGGTACCTGATTTATCATCATCCATACTATGTTCTTCTAATGTGATTGTACTGTTGTTCCTCATGTCTTGAATATCAGATAATGTCCTTTCAGGATCACTGATACAGCAACTCTTTACAAGTGGGATACCCTACCAAGGGTAGCCATACATCCAGACAGCATACCAAAGCCTAGGCCCTTCCAAGCTCCTTACATACAAGGCATGACCTAAACCCGAAGGCGGGAGGTACAAAAGTGACATACACATGCAGAAAACCATAAAATAAATTTGCTGCCAGTCCAAATGCAGAACTCAGTGTTCGGTCTTTTGGTCCTACATCTCCAAGTAATTACCTAGCCAGTGGGTCAGGTAAGTATCTCGTTGAGGACCCTTCCTTTGTTTTTAGGTTGTACTTTTAAGTACATGCCATCCGAAAAGGGAAGTGTGATTATGGGAGGCAGATTACCCATTACAATAAGTGTTTGTTTTGCTTGGGGGAACAATATAACCATAGGGGGTGTTGTCAGTTAAGGCGCAATGTCAGCTGAGTCTTCCTTCCCTAACATTCAGCCACAACAAAAGAAGTTGTCTAAGAAATTTAAGTCATAAACTTCAGCTGTCTATCTCCAAAGGGATGTCTCTGGTGTATCCGATGAAGATTAGTCAGGTTGTCTGGTTCCAATGCCTTCCTTTGCTGTCATGACCCCACTGAAGGCCGATATGGGGTAGGCACTCACGTCTGTCAGGACTGATTCAACTTATTGCTGATGATAAAGGGGACCTAGGCTGGTTATTTCAGAAGATCTAGGGGGTATTCCTCTGATCCTTGTCTGTGAGGAAGTACCAGGTTGCTTAACTGAAGTGTGTCTGGGAACTGACCTTCCAAGATTTGTGAGGGCCCATGTTCCTACTAAAAAGAATAAAAATACTATGAATGTCTCTCCTTTAGTAAGAGGCCCTCAAAGGGAATGGCAGGACTTTATGCGGAGAGTGTTTAACGCTCTCATGTATCTAAAGCTCCTTCAAAGTTTTCAGGTGCCTTCTGCTGTTAGGACCCCTTTTTCCTCTACTCCTTTAAAGAGGCATAGGAATTCTTCTTCTGAAGTTGAGGTCCGAGATTCTGATGAAGAACTCTTACTTTATCCCCTGAGATTCATTTTCCTTTAGCCGTACTTCTCAATTGCCCAGATTTTCACAAAATGTCCAGATTTTTGCCTCATATGTTGGGTCTTTTCCTCATAAAATTTGTCTTTCTCTGGATTTTTGTAGCAAATCAGTAAGGAATGAATTCACTAAATAATGACAGACATTTGAGTTTCTGACTTTATATGCTTCAGAAAATGCATGGTAACACAAGAGCAACGTTCTAAGTTTCTAAGAGCAATATTAATTTGCCCCTATTTTTGGGGCTTTGTCCACCCATTATTTTTGTCTTTGTCCAGATTTCTTTGTGCTAAGAGTTTGAGAGCTATGTCTTCAGCTGTAGTTTGAAATGAGAAGGAAGGGTTGATTCTCTTTCCCAATTCCTCCCTAGAAAAACTTTCTTTTTAGGTATTAAAGTCAAAATGATACAATACTTTCACTGGGAAAATTCAGAAATATCGGATGTACAGCAGAGATACTATGATTTACTTCAGATGGAGACTCTAAACCTTTTGCTGTTCCCGATTTTAAAAGCTGCTTTGGATATTTTTGTTTCTGTTTCTCCATATCCTGATTCTCAGCCTTATGCTCTTAAGAAATCTGGTAGGTTTTATAAGGTTCTTAATGAACAGAAATCCCTTTGTAAGTCCTTCTGTTATTTTTCTTTTTGAAGACAAGTCAGTTAAGTTGTTTTTTCCCCTGAACTCCTGCCTACTGATAAAAATAGGGTCTATATTAAATCAGCGAATGCTGATTTATTGACCCCATGTAAGCGAAAGCTTACAATCCCGAACACTTAGAACAGCAATTTTTTTTTCCCAGGGAAAAAAAATCACTGTTCCAAAAAAGAAAAAAAAAAAAAAACTTTAAAACATTACATAAAGTGGGGGGCTTTGCCCCTCACACCTCCCCTACTTAAATATACCAACTCTGAGATTGCACTACAGTGACGAAAATGGCAATATAACGAAGGCAGCCAAGCGATTTCTTTCCCAGGGAAAGAATTCGCTTATATGCTGTTTTGTTATTTTGCCATTTCGTGCTTTCAAGTTCGATCAAGATGCATTCGAAAGAATGCATCTTCGATCATACAATAGGGAACCTAAAAACAGTAGAGCCAAGGACAGAAATGACAAGATCATCTGTACTTCTGCTACTTTGCCCTTTGGAGACATTATCTGTCAGACTGAAATGACAAGATATGTTATCCTACATGCTTGGAGATGCATTGAGTGATGTGCCTGATTCTGGCAATAAGTCCTTTGCCTTATCCCTACTTAGTTCTGCTTCTTATGTAGCCTGACATTCTGTCAAGACCAGCTATGATGCTGTGGATGCTTCTTCCAGGGTGGCTGCATCTGGGTCAGTGATTCTTAGGTATTTCTGGCTTAGATTCCAGTCCCTTCCTGCAAATGTTAATGCTAAGTTTCTGGATCCTCCTCTGCTGCTGCAAACCTATTTAAAATTTTACAGGACAAGGGTAAAGTAGTGCAAGACCTGAAACAATGTTTCCTCTGTAAGTATTTATCAGAGGAATTATCCTTCCAAATCAGGTCCTTTTGTCAGGAGGCAACAAAGACAGACTCAAAAGGTAGCTTTCCAGAGAAAATACAACAGGATTTAAAAGGTAGGGACCTTCCTTTCTGGAAAAAAAAACACTTCCCTGTAACTATCTTCTTTTTCCTCAAAGACTGTCTCTGTCTTTTCCAGTTTGGTAGCAGACCACCACAGACAAGTGGGTTTTCTCCATTATAAAAAAGGGTTATAAGATGTCATGGTAGTCTCTTCCCCATTTTTGCAGGCATTCCTCAACCTCCTCCATACCAGTTATCACTGTTTCATCCAATTCTTCAAGATCTTTTGGATCAGGGCACTATTCACCATGTTTCTCCCTCTTCAGAGGACAGAGGTTGTTATTCTCAGATGCTTCTGGTTCCAGGAAAGAGGGTTCTTGTAGACCAATCTTGGAGCTATCCTTTCTCAACACCTTCCTACTGGTGCCTAGTTTCAAGATGTTAACACTTCAGACTTTCTTTCCAATACTACTCCCTCAAGCCTTTTCAGTCTGACTAAATTTGAAGGATGCCTATCTTCATATTTCTGTACATCCCCTTTTCATGATGTTTTTGTGATTCTCTGTTTCTTCATCTCATTTTCGGTTTTCTGTTTTGCCCTTTGGTGTTTCTACAGTTCCACAGTTATTTACCAAATGCCTAGGTCCTGCCATAGCCTTTTGAGACTTCACAGCATTCAGATATTGTCTTATTTAGATGACTTTTTTGATTCAGGCTCCTTCTTCACTTCTCCAAAAAGACTTGGAATTCATTTTGGATCTCTTTTGCAGTCTTGGGTGCTCTGTTAACCTAAACAAAATCAGTTTCAACACCCTCTCAAGCCTAGATTATCTTTGGTTGCATCATTCACACTTTCTGTATGACAGCCTTCCTTTCTATGGCCAAGGTTCTGTCTCTAATAATCTTCTTTCAGAGCCTTCTTCCATTGCAAATGACCTCTGCAAGAGAGATTTGTAAAAACCCTGGGGTTCATGGCATCAACATTTCCTATGATCCAATTTGCCAGACTTCATATAAGGAAGTTGTAATGGTATCTCAATGCAGTTTGGTTCAATGTTGCCATCCACTGGACTTCCAGATTCATCCCTTGCTTTGTTTAAGGAAGGATTTTCTGTAATGGATCAACCAGGATTCCTTCAATCCAGGACTTCCGTTTCTGGTTCCCCGACTTAGGTACTGTATACAGATGTCTCAGACCTGGCCTGAGGAGCTTCTTCCAATAATACAAGGGTTCAGGGGGGTTGGTATCCTCAAGAGGTAACTGAACACATCAATATCAAGGAGATGATGGCCTTGATTCTGTCTGTTCAATCCCTGCATTATCTCTGGTCTCCAGGCCTTCTCAGACATACATAACAAATACCGGGAAACAAAGTATTTCAGCCTTTGCAAACCTGCTCTGATAGCATGGGAATTTGCCATCTTACACAAATTCTTCGGGTAGTTCTGTATTTCCTCAGACAGAAACATTATGGCAGGCACATTGAGCAGACCAAAGGTATATCCTCATAAATGGATGTTGCAGGGGGGGGGGTCTTCCTGCACAATGCTCATCAGTGGGTATTCCTCAAGTAGATATCTTTGCTCCCCCTCCCCCAAAATAGATAATTCCACAAGTCTGTTGCGGTGTACCAAGCCCACTACCATTGAAAATGGATGCATGTCCTTCACTTGGATGGGGATGCTTCTTTATACATTTCCACCTCATTCTTTTCTGCCAAAGGTCCTACACAAGATTTTGTTGGACAGGCCCAGAATCTTTCTGATGACTTCCTTCTGGCCCAGACAGCAGTGGATTCCTCTTCTTTTTCACCTGGCCAAGGGCAATCATCACAAGTTATCTCACAGGATGGACTTGCTCACAGAAGGCAATGACTCTCACTCATTCACACTCATCTTCTTACCCTGCAGTTTTCTGTTTGGATGATAGGGTTTTAATTCCCTTTAAGCACCATTTTCCTGAGGCCATGCTGTTGTAGGTTTTACAGGAGGTCAGGAAACCAAATACAAGGAAATCTTATGTTACTAAATGAAAAAGATTTTCTTAATGGTGCAAGAAAGAAAACCAGGACCTGTTTGTTGTGGGTATTCCTCTTGCTCTTTCTTCCCTGTATGTTTGAGCTGCTCAATTCTGGTTTGGCTTACTCTTCTGGTAAGGCCTGTTCATCAGCCATTTCTAGTTGTCTGTCTTTAGATCCATTTCTTTCTTCCAGATTTGACATCAAGCAATTTTTGAAAGATGTCCTTCCTCTTTATTGGGACCTAAGTTATGTTCTAGAAAAATTAACCCAGGTACCTTGTGAACCTGCAGTTAGTTCTTCCTTAAAATTTTGTACTTGGAAAAATTTACTGTTAGTGGCACTGTTTTTCTGCCAAGAGGGTTTAGGAATTGCATGTGTTTATAGCAGTTCCCCCCTTCTTGGTTCTTCATAAGGACAGGGTTTCTGTTAAGATTAATCCTTCCTTTATGCCTAAGGCAGTTAATGGGCTGTCTTTAAACCAGTCTATCAGTCTTCCATGCTTTTTCCCCTCACCTCAGAAGAGAGGGAAAATTCTTAATTCTTTGGATTTGCATAGGATGCTCAGAGTTTTGCCTTGACAAGACTAAGGACTTTAGGAAATCCTTTGTTTCCTACGTGCATTATTTTGGCCCTTCCTTGTTCTGCTCTTTGTGCAGGTTCTGGCAGAAGTCTCTGAAGGCTTTATTATCAGTTCCTTCTTTGTCCCTGCCTCCACCTATTGCCTTTGCCTTGCCACCTTTTCTGTGTTTGTTTTGTTTTATACTTCCTGGCTAAGATTTTCCATAGTGATTTCACTATTGCTCCCCAGTAATCTCTTCCATATCAGATTTATACCTTCTCTGCCATCATTGTCTTGGCCCTGATCTTCACCTGCAGGGCTAGTTCTGTTTGAATCAGTTCCTTCCAGCCCTTCTGTATCCCCCTTTGGAATGATTGTGCACTCCAGCTGCTCTTAACTCTTGCATTGCCTGTCTTCTTATCTGCCCTTGTATTCCTATTATCTCACTCCTAATAGCTCCCTTATCTTTTTTGTCTCCCTTGTATTTGCCTAGCACCTCCCTCTCTTTTTCAGTTTCCTATACCGTCACCTTAATTCTTTTAACTTCTTTTTATGTCTTGTGTACTCCATCTGTAACCTGACAACTCTACTCTCACTCTCTTCTGCTGGGCTGCAGTCCATATCACTGGCTTTACTATGGCATACTCAGATATGCACCTCATTTTGATTCCTGCATCATCCATGTTCTTTTCCACCTACTGCTGCTCAGGAATCTATCTAATCAGTTATCCTGTCTTATGCTGCTCCTAGATAAGTTGTAGTCCTGCTTCTTGTTTCTTTATTCTTTGTTTTCACAAATCCGCTCAGCCTCCCTTGTCCATCTTAATGCATTTTCATGATGTGTCTCCCACCTTATACAACTTGCCCATCTTTGGTTCAAAGTTTACAATAAACTCCCCAATGATTTTGCTTCCTGTTTTCCTAACCTATTTCCACTGATCCTAGGTGTTGTAAATCACTATCAAAAAGTGCAGAACTACATTGAGATCTCAATGTATTTCTCACCCTGTGGTTTACCAGTGGAATAGGTTACCTGTATGAGTCATTAGCCACTAGCTATTTAGAGTCACGGATAGGCCAGTTAGTCTATTCTTTGCACCCAGCGTCATTATTTTAATGGGCCTTTAGGCTGTTATGCAGTTATCACAAATTATAAACTATAAACTCTCCATCTTTGCTATTTGGAGCATGTATATTCCTGGTTAATCACCAAGTTCCATTTATCCTTCCTTGCTGGATTATCCACATCCCTTTGCCACTTTTTGGTAACTATCTGTATCCCCCAGATGAATAGTATGGCCACACATCTTCTGCTCTGTAAATAAAACAAAAAGAAAACGAAAACTAGTAAACAATAAAAGCGAATCGCAACCAAAACTTTCTCGAAACTATTTATTAAACAAAAACAGTAAAACAAGTATTACTTCACTTAGCGCTTTCACCCGTTCACATCACGGGTTTCATCAGAGTCTCTGATGAAACCCGTGATGTGAACGGGTGAAAGTAATACTGTTTTACTGTTTTGTTAATAAATAGTTCGAAAGTTTTGCCGATTCGCTTATTACTAATCTTCTGCTCTGTGATTACATTCTCCTCTTGCATGTTTTAAGCTGAATATCTTTACATTATTTTTTTTTCTGAGTACTGCCCCACTGTTACATCTCCAGTTTGGTGCAGACTTTTTTCTTTTGATGAATGGATGCACCTCCCAATATTCCTAAACCCCAGTGATACCCCTTCCCCTGTCTAGTTTTCCCCAATTGCCCCTCCAAACCAGCCCTAGTGTCTCTGCCATCCACAACACTTTCCCTAGAGCTGAGCTTGGCACCCTTTAGTAATCCAACTCCTTTCTCCCTCCCAAGAGGTTTATGAGTCTGTTGGGATGATCTTGTCCTGGATGTCCATGTACCAGAACCTGTTAGATTTCCAAGTTCCTCTTTCCATCTCCCTGACCTATGTTTTGTGTTGCATTCCCCTAGCCCTTCCCTTTACTTGCTTTTGCTCTTCCTTGACCTTCACATTCCTAACTCATTTCTGCATTCTCCCGCATGCCGCTTCTTTGTGTGTTGGTCCCTTTTGTCTTTACTTAACTCCAACCTTTCTGCATAGCCATGTTACATTACTGCTTCATTTTTGTCGTTAACATATTCTGACACTGTCCCAGTATTGTCATTTCATTTTGCACTGTATATTCGGGTCTATATTATAAGCATGAAACCCGTAATATGCAAACACCAAAAGAGCGACACATAAACGTCGATCTACAAAAACAGCAAAGGACGGAAATGCCGAAATGCACAACACCAAACACATTCCCGGAAGCAACAGCGCCATACACGTAAGTAAACCCAATGTAAACAAACACAACACAAAACACTTTTATTAACGATTTTGCAGGGGAGCAAGCCCCCCTGCACCCCCACACCCCCCCTACTTATATATACCAACCCTGAGACCAGTCTACAGTAGGGAAAACGATATATTTCCTCATCCCCACAATCTCCCTGCTGGCCAGGGAAATCCGCTCAGCGTTGTGTCTTTCGGAGTTTCCATCCTTCGCTCATTTTGTAGATCGACGTTTATGTGTCGATCATATCAGGTTTGCCTAATTCGTCTTTCGTCTATCTAATATAGACCCGTATATTCATGCAGTTGTGTAGTACTGTTCCAAGCACCTTCATGTGATCATCCCACCAGAGATTAGGCAACGCTGCATGGAGTCCCCTATTTTTTGTTTGTTATTCCATTTTCTTAAATAGATTTGCCATAGGTCCATGTGTATTAGCATCTTTACCCTCAGCTTTGTGATCCATCTTGTATACACAACCCTCTTTCTTTGTATATAGTATTTGATCTCCCTTCTTGATGAAGTGGGAATTGGGGTTCCTATTAAAGCCTCGAAGTTGTAAAAGTTCGAATGTCCCATGGTCGACACCATATGATCGAACTTTTACAAGTTCAAAGGTTAGAACAAATGGCTCTGTACAGCGCAGAATAGGAAAATTTCCCTTTTCTGCACTGAAGTGCGATGTCGGAGTTGATATATATAAGTAGAGGGGGTGTGGCGGCGCAGGGGGGCTTGCCCCCTGCTCAGAGCATTTAGGTAAGTTTTTTTTTTTATTATATATTCGATGTTTCAAACTTTGCTCATATGGTGTCGATCTTATGAGAATTTTTGAAACTTCGAGTATATAATATAGACCTGGGAATTGCACCTCCACTTGGTGCTGTGGCTTCATTTTTTTGTGGAAGCCTCTGGTGTCTTCCATTCCCTTTTGCTAAAAAGTAATTTGCAATCTATTACCAGTCTCCCTGTGTCACTCCACTTCCTCTGTGCCTGGATGACATTCTCTTTTTATAACATCCCCCTTTCTTAGCCATTCTTTCTACCCTGTTCCTGCTCAATTCATCTTCAGCTCTGCCAAGTCTGGGCAGTTACATTCCAACAGTGTTCATCCTAAACTCTTGACTCATCTTGAGTTCACATCCACCCAGTCTGGAGTTCCTTTTCTTCATTTTGTCTTCATTTCTGCTTCTTTCATTACTCCTCTTTTTCTGGCCTTCCATCCTTTTTGTTGACAGGCCCTTTCAACATCTCTGGTGATCATTCATATGGTCTGTATATTGTCCATCTTCCCAGTTCATTGGTCCCTTCTTTACATTTATTCTTCCTATGATTGTTTCCTCTATTCTGACTGCTACCCCTCCTCTTCCTGTGACTTCTCCTCTTCTCTTTTTTCCACATGAGCAGTTCTCCTGTGTATATCATGTACACTGTTATTCAGTCCTCTTCTCTGTCCTGACTTCTGCTTCCCTCCTTCTGCACCTGAACTGGTATTACTCTGCTGCCTTCTTTGTATGACTCTGCTGGTTGTGTCATTCCAGCTTTGTTCGGAGAACAAATTATATTACTCCTCTGTATGACACCTTGAAATGCTCCTTTTCCAGCTAATTACCAGTAGAGTGGAATAAGCATTCCAGACTCCCAACCCCCATAGCTGTCATTTCATCTGTTCACTCATGCAAGGTCTTCCTTCCTTTGAACAGATGCTCTGAACAGTTCTCTACTACGTTTGTATACTTTCTTCTTTTAGAGGTTCATTTAGACTTCAGACTTGTTTGAGGAATTCTTCTTTTTCCTTATATGACTGACTCAGCACCAGCACACACTACAGTGCCTCTTGCTTTCCATCTGCTTCCTGACCCTATGAATTCTTTCCATCTTCAGATCTTTTTTAAGTGGAATTTTTTTTAATAGGTCCACTAAGGTGGGGCCCTGTCCTCAATCCTCTCAGTAGACCCTATTTTATGGATAGTTTGCCCCTGGGACTTGTTCTGAATATCATGTAGCTGCACATAAATTCACTGCATTTGTTTCTACAGGTCACTTAGTTTTCTGACAGTTTCTTGTATGTATTAAAGTGCATTGTCATCCCTTTTGGTAAAAACTCTGTACCCATGAACTACCACATAGGCGGTAGTCTATTTAACATAGAAATTATGATAAGAGACCTTGGGACCCAGGTAGACAGTAGTCTCTCCTTTGATAATCACATTGCCACAGTAGTCAGGAAATCCTTCTACATGGCACACGTCATCACAAAACGTTTCTCATCCATGAAAAAGGAGGTCATTGTTCCCCTCTACTCATCGCTCAGTAGACCCATTATGGAGTACAACACCCCTTTTGGTATCTACCTCACAAGACATCTGCAACAACTAGAAAGGCCGCAGAAATACCTCACAAAGAGGATTACTGGCCTCAAACAGATGCCCTACACAGACTGTCTCAAAAAACTCCAGCTTTACTCCGTCACATATCACCTACTCAGAAGCAATCTCTGCCTAACATACAAAGCTATGTCAAACCCAGAGCTGTTGGACATGCTCCGCTTAAAGAAATCCCAATCCTTCCAAGCTACACGCTCTAGGGACCTAAACCTAGTCACCACAATAAACAGAACATGCTGGAAGGATAGATTCCTGTCCCAGAGACTTCCCATACTCTGGAACAAACTACCTATCTATATCAAACAAAGCTCCTCATTAGCACTCTTCAACAAAAATCTTGGTGACTGGATGGGAGACAGGAAATTCACCCCAGGGATCACTTCTGTGACTCTGCTTGACAGGGGCACAGGAAAATAATTTTCTTGGATGGCGAAAGCCAGGGTACCTTTTTGGCTAGGCTTATATAGCCTCTAGGGCCAATAACCTAGTACCTACCTATGAACCTATACGATCCAGTTGTTCCTTTCCAGGTCTTACACTTTCCCTTTCAATACCAAATTTGTGTTTGTTGTTATCTGTTCTTGTTTTTACCACTCTAGTCAGTTTCTGATACAGAATACTTAGCTGCTGCTGTCTTGTGATGCAGCTTTAAAATCACTCAACTGTTTCTGACCATACCTCTCAACCTCTTAGTGCAAAAAATCTGGACAAAGCCTGTTAGAATGGGGGACAAAGGCTAAAAAGTAGGGACAGATTTCAAATATTGTTCTTGTTATAGAATAACAGGATTTGTCTCAGCATGCATTTTTCTGAAGGATATGAAATCCAAAACACAAATGCATATCATTATTTAGTGACTTCACTCCTCAGATCATCCTAGAGATTTGCCAGAAAATCACAAATTTTATAAGGAACAGGCCAAAAATGTGAGGCAAAAATCTGGACATTCTGCGAAAATCTGGACAGTTGAGAGGTATACTTCTGACTAACGTCTGATATGACATTGTACCTTTTGTCTTCATCACCATTGCTATTTTGGGAAATTCCTGTTGTGTCCCCTTAGGTTCTGGTATGGAGTTCACAAGCAAGCATCAGTCTTGTCTGGGCATACATCACCCCACAAGGGGAAGTGGCATTTCACTGTGTCAGACAATTCTGGTTTAAATTACATTTTTTTAAATAATAAGTTTTAACATATAGCAAAAATTAGAGTAAAATAAAAGAATACTAAATGGGTATGCTAATGTCTTAGTGACAAAGTGTGTGCATGGCGCAAATACTACAATATATTTATGATGGCCCTAATGTGATCTCTGGCTTTCCAAGAGTTTTAGGTTATAAAGGGAATTCTGATTTTTGACAAATGGAGTGGTATATGTTGCTATCTGTCTAAAGAATTTAAGAGATTTTTATTTTTTTATATGAGATAAGGTGTATACTGATTCAAGGGTTTGAATGGGAAACTAGTCTGGAATATAAAGAGTTATTGTTGCAGTTATGACTGAATGTCATGCAGCCCCAGGGATTAAATGATAATGTTTCCATCAGTAATATTCAAAAATTGAGAGCAGCAAAACTATAATCATGATTTTTCTTAGTTTGGTTTAATGCTAACACACCTTAATGTTGATCATCAACAAAGACATATGCAGTGTTCAGCCACTGGACCCAAACCAGTTTGTGTCTTTGTGAAGAAAGGTCATGCTTACTAAACCTGGGCAACTTTTTTTGAAATGGTCACCAAGGCAATGGATAAGGGGAAAATGGTGCATACTGCTTACCTGCACATGTCTAAGGCATTCAATACAAGCTAAGTAACTCACTGGATTGCCAGCTGGCTCACAGACAGGACCCAGGAAGTCAGAATTGGTGAGACCACCTCCATTAACAGACCAGTTACCAGTGGGGTACCTCAGAGCTTCATGACAGGACTGCTGATATTTGGCATCTACTTCTTGGAGGGGAAAGGCTATTGTCAAGAGCCTTTGGCCGACCGGTTTCCAGATGGCTGAAAACTGGGAGCTATCATACATTCCCCTCATAACACAAACACAGACTAAAGCTCAATGCCAAGAAATACATTATAATGCTGTTTGGGAAAACTGCCACCCAGGCTAATTACTCCATCAATAAGACAAGCCTAAGAGTTGACCCAATAGTCAAGGATCTGGGAACATATGTAGGCAGTAATCTGTCCTTTGACTACCATGTGGCCACGGTGGTAAGAAAAACATTATATGATGCCCAACTTATAAGTAAGGGCGTGGCATCCAGGTCCAAGGAAGCCATAGTGCCACTTTATTTGGTCTTTATCAGACCTATTATTAAGTATAATGTTCCCTTTAGTGTGTACCTGACCAAACATATGCAACAGTTGGAATGCTTACTAAGGTACCTTAACAGGAGAATCTGTGGTATAAACACATTGTCCTATATGGCTCACCTTAAAGCCCTATCTCTGTACTCGGGCTCCTACAGGTTACTGAGAGGCAATCTACACCTAGAATACAAGGCATCCTAGGATCCAGCTCTGATGGATCTGTTCCAAAACAAACTGCATCAGAACCACTAAATCCAAGGATTTGAATTTTGCTTGTGACCCAAATAAAACATGTCAGTGAGACAGGTATGTGTCTCAGAGAATCCTCATCCTCTAGAACAGCCCCCCCTCCCCCATCCATGTGAGGCAAAGTCTATCCCTAAACCTATTTAAACATAACCTTAACCAATGGATAGGAAACTGGACATTCACCCTGGGTCTGGCCCCCATATCCCTGATAGCGGCAGAGAGTAATGCCCAAACTAACTAACGACATAACCTCTAGAAACTTCCTTACTAACATGCTCATAATGCATAGGAACACAACTGAGTTAGGTTGCACAGCAAGGCTTATAAAAGGCCCTAATGGCCATTACCTTAGTGTGTGGGCCTAAAATGCTATATGTTATTTTAATGTGGCATTGTTTATAGTCTGCATTTTTATTTTTTTTAAGATGGGATGATCATGTGATCTGCCATATGACAAAGTTTTATGTGTTTAACTGGTTTGACTGATTTATAGGTCATAGGAGATTATTAGGCTAACAGCTTAAGACCCCTTACAAGCATAGCAAATATTACCTGAATTTTCCCAGATTTTCGATCCCAGAGGGCTACAACATGGCATAGATCTGTGTCTATACCTCTGAGTATTTTACAGACTGGCCATGTCCATAAGGGTCATGGATGTCACTCTAGGAGTGAATTTATGATTCCCCATCCATTGATCCAAACTGCATTTGAAGAAGGTTAGGGAAGGGCTCTGCTTTACTTGAATATGAAGCCCGTTTGAGAGAAGGGGTAAATCTCTGAGACACATATCTATCTCTAAAGCATCTGTTGTTTGTTTTACAGACCAGGTTTAGATCCCTAGATTGAGTGACACTCATGCAGTTTGTCTTGCAAATGTGTAACAGTTCCATCATGGCTGGATTTGTGAGTGCCTTGTAGGTTAGGTATATATCTTCCCTCAGTAGTTGTTAGGAGACAAACTAAAAGAATAGGGTTTTTAGTCCATACACATAGGGCATGTTGTTTACACCCAATATTTTTTTGTTTGTTTGTTTGTTTGTAAGGAACCTCTGAGGCTGCTCCAGCTGTTACAAGTGCCTGGTCAAGTACATGTCAAAAGGTGCACTGTACTCTATTATTAGTCTGATAAGGGACGAGCATGGTGGAACTTTAACTTCCTTGGATCTGGATGCCATATATTTACTTATAAGCTGTGCCACACATAAGGACTTTCATACCACTGTGGACACATGGCTGTCAAAATTCAGACTGCTATCTATCTGCCTACCTAGATCTCTCACCCATGAGTCAATTTTAGGGGTACACTATTAATGAAATTTGTGAGACAACCCTGATACTGCCAGCACAGCTATCTGGAATTTTGTAGCTAATTATATGCCATTTGTGAATATCAACATGATTTATGTACGATGCTTGTGTTACAACTGTATTAGAACTGTAAGTCATGTGTATATCAAACTGGTCTGTATGAACATGTGGGTTAAAAAGGTATTTTGTAAAGTGCTTGTGCTTAAAATGTAACCACAGTGTGCCCTGCTGGAAGAGAACAGAAATGTACATGCATTACTGTGAATGTTTAAATGTATATATTTTAACAGTGGAAACTGGAATACAGAAGGTTAACATCAGAAAAATAGCTGAAATTAAATTACTTTATAGGCTAGGCTGGAGACATAATGTTGTACTGTGGAGTTTTCTGTATTGTCTCTAGGGTAGACTATTTACTAGTCTTGGCATGTGGAGGAATGTAACTGTTTTATAACTTCCAGCATCTACCAAAGATCTGAGCAGAAGTCTTTGTCTGTGTATTTTCACAGGTAGATCCTAAATACTGCCAGCTTCCAGCAGTGGGGGTTTCATCTGAGGAGTAGAGTCAGATGACAAGAAATGATGTTATTCTGCAAACTATCCAAGCAGTAATATTTCAGATATTTAAAAAGTTTCTTAGTGAAACAGAGCATTCTGTATTCTGTCTTGGACCTGACAAGAACCATTCACCATAACATTAACATCTCCCTTGCTTTGATGAAGTAAGTTTCTAGGATATAGTAACTCTCTTAGATATAGTCAGGAATTTAGTGAAGCTTAGTTTAAATATTTTTCTTTCTTTATTTGAGACTGTCCTGCAATGTTGTTTTAAATATTTCCTGTAATTTTGAACTGTGATGTCACTGTGAATATATACTATTTTCTTGTTCTTTTATTATGTATTATTATATATGTTTAAACCTTTCATTGTGGCTGATCTGTCTGGAGGTGTTTAAGTTCTGAGAGTACTTGCATATTTGTTTGGTGGCACTGTGTGGGCCACTCCTAATAGCCTAGCTCTTGGTCAAACTACTATTTGTATTAATATTAATATTACACAGTAAGATAGGACACCCTTTGTTAAGGGCCTTAAAGTCACTGATAAGGAGTTGACTGGTGGCAGTGCTAACTACCTTATAGTGTGGGCAAAAGGGGCATAGCTAGTAAACCTGTACCAGCCTTTCCCATGTGTGTGTGTGTGTGTGTGTGTGTGTGTGTGTGTGTGTGTGTGTGTGTGTGTGTGTGTGTGTGTGTGTGTGTATGTGTGTGTGTCAGCTACTTGGGCAGGGACATGAAGCACTGGTTTGACAGAGAGGGTGCTGGAGGTCTTGGCTTAGCCACTCAGATGAGATCTTAACTCTATAGCTGTGCCAGTGGGGAGTCTTTTTGGGGATCTAGAGAAAGAGGGAGAAACCAGCCCCATACTGACTGTGGTCTCTGTATGCTCTTGAGGGAAATTGCACTTGATGCAGGAAGATGCATCTGGAAATAATGTGTGTATATTATTTATTTTATTTATTTGACATTTGTTGACCGGGTTAGTCCATCTGGGCTAAGTCCCTTTTTCAGTGGAGACCCGGGGAGAAAAGTTCCTGTATCCTGTGTACCTGCTATTCTTCCATTGTAAGTTCTCCCACTGGTGTCAGTGGTGAGGATTGAGGCTCCTTGATTACAGGTCCAGTAGAGGGTCATCACAGTTTGCATGGGTATTTGACTTCCCAAAGGGAATATGATTATCATAGCTCTCAACCTCTTAGCACAAGAAATCTGGACAAAGCCTAAACTAATGGGGGGACAAAGGCATAAAAATAGGGACAGATTTTAAATATTGCTCTTATAACCTTACAAAGTTGCTAGAATAACAGGACTGATGTTAGCATGTATTTTGCGAAGGGTATGAATTCTGAAACTCAAATGTGTCATTATTTAGTGACTGGACAGTTGAGAGCTATGAATTATGTATTTTTGTTGCATTTAGTTTTAAGCCATGGTTCTGGCACCAGTCATCTGTCTAAATCAGACAGTTTTTTCTGACGAAATCCTTACTAATTAAGGTTTGCAGTGGTTTAGTGAACATCACAACTGATATTTTTTGTTTTTTTACATACAATAAGGGTAATGATCACAGACTTTTTATTATATTTCTTTGTAGTACATTGAGCTTTATCTGTTCTGTGAACTACCAGTTACAGAAAAAAGTGTAGGAGCATGAAGTGTTTTACCAGCTTAGCGTTGTCAAATGGACAGCAGCATATCTTTCAGCTTCTTTGCTTTTGCTTCTTTTTCTGGCAGGTGGTACAGAGGTTAAGGTTGTGAGCTTTAGTTCCTGTGTACAGGGTTTGACTCCCTCAGTGCTCATTTGCCTCCTGTGTAACCTTGAGCAAGTCACTTAAACAGACGTTGCTCCTAGTCACCCCTGAAATAGGACTTTGTGTCCAGTGGGCCTATGTGCTTATCAAATAGGATTATTTATTTATTTGCTTGTGTGAATGAGAGGGAGGATAGAGGAATGGTGAGGATGCAGGATGCAGGGAGTAGAGGTGGTAAAGGTGGATGAGTTTAAATACTTGGGATCAACAGTTCAGAGTAATGGTGAGTGTGGAAGAGAGGTGAAGAAGAGAGTACAGGCAGGATGGAGTGGGTGGAGAAGTGTGTCAGGAGTGATTTGTGACAGACGAGTACCAGTAAGAGTGAAAGGGAAGGTCTACAAGAGGGTAATGAGACCAGCTATGTTATATGAGTTGGAGACGGTGGCATTGACAAAAAGGCAGGAGTCAGAGCTTGACGTGGTAGAGCTGAAGATGTTAAGATTTGCACTGGGTGTGACGAGGACGGATAGGATTAGGAATAAATATATTAGAGGGTCAGCCCAGGTTGGAAGGTTTGGAGACAAAGCCAAAGAGGCAAGATTACGTTGGTTTGGATATGTGCTGAGGAGGGATGCAGAGTATATTGGGAAAAAGATGCTAAGGATAAAGCTACCAGGTAACAGGAAAAGAGGAAGGCCTAAGATAAGGTTTATGGATGTGTTGTGAGAGGACATGCAGGTGGTTGGTGTGACAGAGCAAGATGCAGAGGACATGAAGAAATGGAAACAGTTGATTTGCTGTGGTGACCCCTGACGGGAGCAGCCGAAAGAAGAAGAAGAAGAAGATTTATTTGCTTACAAATTCTGGACAATCCAAAAATAGTAGGAGACAAAAATCAAAATTAGGTATAGAGTTTAAATACTTTTCTTACTCACTTAAAATTACTTATAAGGACAACAGGTTTTCATCAGCATTCATTTTCTGAATAGTAAGAAGTGTGACAGTCTAATCGCTAGTCATAATGGCTCACTGTAATCCTCAGTGAATAACCAGAAAATCAAAAGAATTACAAAGGACAGAGCACAAATATGAGACAAACCTGGGAACAGTTGAGAGGTATGGGCAGCAGGCAGATCAAGCTCTTTTACTTCCTGTCACTACTTTATCAGCCAGCTCTGTGCTGTTAGTTCCTAGTGTGAGACCTGATCAAAACAGTGCTTGTGGGGGTTGATTAGCAATTGTTAAGCATCCCCTTAAGTGCTGTTACAGTCACATCTTGTGCTGTAGTTGAGCTGTTTATCAATTGTATCTTCTTCCGGATATTAATTGTGGTGCAGAATGTAAACATGATAATTTCAATAAAGCAGAAGACACTGGATGTTTTGCACTACAATGTTTTATATATGAATAACACATCCATTGTGATTATTAATACTAACAAAGGTAGTTTTATAATCATTCAGGATACTGACCATTATCTTCAGGTACTTATGAAAAGGTAATGTTAATGATGGAAGTTTTCCAAGAAACTCAGATATTCTGTTACAGCTATCCAAACAATTATTTCACATTTTTTTAAGAGTAAGCATAGGCTGGAGAGCTGGTATTTTTGTTTGAACATTTTGACTGTGAGAGCACCTGTTGCATTTTCTTCACATGTTACCATAATTCACTAATCATTATATATCCCACCAAGTAGGCCAGTTATATTTGATCTAGGTAGGTCGACAGAGCATCGTTCCATGTATATAGGTGCAAAACTTAGATCCATACTTATTGATGTCTGGGCCAGTATAAGAGATGGAACAGAAATATTGTCAATTATGCATGACATTTGAATCAGTGTTGGTTGATATCAGGTGATATTGAACATGGTATTTTATATACATGCATTAGACATGACATCAGCTATGAAGCCATAAAGTATTGTCTAAAGAATGCCAAAATGAAATGTGATACAGAAAATGTCTTTTGTGAGCCTTGAGTCATTTTCTAATTAAAATAGATTTCTAACCCATGAGCTGTTATATCATCATATTAAAGATATATCCGTGGGAGCCACTGTGGTTCCCAGTTACACAAATCTGGTAATGAGGTGGCAGGAACAAAAGAATATATAGAGAAAATAAATTTCTGGGACAACCTGACATTGGGCATCAATTTTTAGATGATATTTCAGTTACTTTGAAAAGAAGAAAGGACAATTTTCTTTTTTTTTTTTCTGGGATGCATTCACTCTTGTTATGTGAATTTTAAGTTACAACTCTAGTGTAGTTGAGTTTAGGTCCCCTTTTTGGATATTTGTAATTGTCTGCTTACTTAGTTAACAGAAGCAAATAATTTATTAAAGGCTAACTAACGTCTGTCCCCCTCTCTCTTCATTCATAATAACCCTAAGTCACAATTAGAATAAAAAGGATCTATTCTAACTGTAATGAGTCAGACATTCATTTTTAAGAAATGTATGACAGATATTTGGACAAGGGATATCGACAGCATAACTTACAGGACAATGTTGTGATATTCAGTCAAATGGATAGGACAGATCTGTTACAAGTTAAAAATAGTGCACTTAAGGGTAGGAGGAACGTCAGAACATAGAGTTAGGTTTATCAGAACTTACAATGATAGAGCTGGCATCACCAGATTCTGAATTAATAAACAATGTGATATGTTGCTGGCAGACTTTGAATCCTGTGGAAAGAGAAATTGTAGCACAGGCACTATCCAGGCAGGAAAATATTAGCTGTGTAAGGACAGGGTTTTTCGTCTTTACATAATTAGTAACAATGATGCGACTTTGAGTTTCACTATCCAATACATTGTACGTTGAAAGAGACACATGGCAGTGAATATAGAATAGTAGGTTGTACTTGGTATGATCATTGTGGATTATGCAGATATGTATTCAAGGAAAAGACCTTTTCATTAAGCACTGCACATAAAATGCTTAATTTTAATTTGTTTGGGAGTGTAGTATACATTTGGCAGAGTGTTCTTATTGGCCAATTTCTAATGTTTAAAAACTCAAATTATGGAACAACTTTGGGATATCAGAAATAAGAAAATACTTATTATGTAAACATTTAAAGGATGCCAATTAACATTTAAGGCAGCAGAAACAGTGGTAATAATGAGGAAACAATATGGATATTAGACTACATCTGAAGAAATGCTACAGGATTTTCACCCTAAAAATATTTAAATTGCTAGGCTTAATGAAACCTTTTTTGAAATGCTGTACTTTAGTTACATGTAATTAAAATGCTTGTAGTTAGTGTTTAGATATTGGAAAGGGTCTACTTCATATGATCTAAATTTAATTTGACTGAAATTCATTTGACTGAGACCAAAACACTGAAAGTTCAAAAGACTGAAAACTAATTTGACTGAAACTCGTAACACTGACACATTAAAGTAAAAGGTATATGCCCTTTCCCCCACTGTAGTGCGATCCTGGAGTTAGTATATATATAGTTAGTGGGGTGGGGGGGGGGGGGGTGAAGCCCCCCACATAGTTTAGGTAAATATTGTTTTCTGCAAAGAGTTTTTAATTGCAGTTATAAATATCCATGTGTATAGTTTAAAATGTATAAACTATGTGGGGGGCTGTGCCCTCCACACACCCCTAAATATATATACTAACTCCAGGATTGCACTACAGTGGTGTAAAGGGCATATACCTTTTGCTTTAATGTGTCAGTGTTATGAGTTTCAGTCAAATGAGTTTACAGTCTTGAACTTTCAGTGTTTTGGTCTCAGTCAGATGAATTTCAGTCAAATGAAGTTTAGGTCATATGAAGTAAACCCATTGGAAAGATGCACAGTGACATCTAGTGGATATATAATGTTATTATAGTCATATTTAACATAAATAGAGATGGTTTTATTTACTGGTGCTAATCTTTGAAAATATAAAGGGACTTGGTTGACACATCGACCTGTGAGTTTATACACAAGTGTTAAAAGACTGTACACAGTCTGGAGCATCACCCTTCTCCCTCATTTGTAAGGGAAGTACAGCAGAAAGAGTCAAGACATAAATCACATATCAGATGTGCTACACCTAATACAGTACCTACAGCACAAGTGTCTCACAAAACAGACCTGTAAGGAAAAGTACATCTAAACCAAATGTTTTGGTCATAGGTGGTAGATATCCCTCTCACCAGGCTGGAAAAGGAGAAGATTACAGTCAGCTGTCGGGTGCCAGGATCCGCCAGATCACACATGCACTCAAATCTTTCCACAACAAGTACTGTTATGACTTCATCATAGTTCATGTTGGTGTGAATGACCTGAGACATACCTCACTGGACTATATGAAGAGAGACATGACTGACCTCTCTGAATATCTGTATCAGACAGGTATGTCCCTAGCCTTGAGCAGCATACTACGTTCACCTAAGATGATACCACAATATAAATAAAAAATGATTGACTTTAACAATTGGCTTAGTTTCTGGTGTCACTCTAAGGAGATCCAGTATCTGTCAACCTGGGGTGACATGGTAGATAGACCACACTACTTTGCCAGAGATTGTCTTCATCTGTCACATCTGGGATTTTGGCTACTGGCTAATGCTCTTGCCTACCCCCACAATGCCTTTTTTTAGGCAATGTCACAACAGCAAAATTCCCGACATAAAAATATCTTTCAATAAGCAACCGCAAGATTATGCTGCTAAACACTAGGAGTCTAAACCTAAAACTGCACTCACTGGAAGCTGCCCTCACCTTAGATGATGCTGACATCTGTGTAGTCACAGAGACTTGGTTCAAGGCCACTGAAAGCACCCCGGCCATACCAGGTTATAATGCCTTCCACACATTCAGACTACAAACTGAAAGTGCAAGAACTAAAGGACGTAGAGCATCAATATTCCTCAATGATAAATACACCTCTAGATTAGTTAAACAAAATGATTCCGTTGAACTAGTGAGTGTAATCTCTGTACACTTTATTAGTCTTACTTCATGTAAAAATGTGTGTTGCTGTACTTTTTTTTACTGACTCTCAATGTATTCTCTTTTTGTACTTTAATTTACTGTATGTAATTATTGTGGAGCTTTTCGCCCCGGGCCTCTGCTGAAAATGGGCTACAAACCTAGTCTGACTATCCCGGTAAACAATTGTTAAATAAAAAAATAATAATCCAGGTCCACATGACTGTAGGTAAGACCACTCTCCAAGTTATTGCCAGTTATAGGACCCCCTCCATGACCCAGGATACTCACACTGCACACTTGGATCTGCTTGAATCGCTCAAGATACAAACAAGTACCCTGGTTTTAGGTAACTTTAACTATCCATCAATAGATTGGATAAATTATACGTGTACTAACACACTTGCACAAAGGTTCTAAGAGTTCAACTCCAGTGCCGTGGACCAGTTGGTTGACAACCCCATAGGGGGCCCAAACATTCTGAATTGGATCTGCTGCTCACTAACATGAGTGATCTTTGCACCACCCCATGTGTGTGGCCCTTCCTAGTGAGGTCTGACCATAAATCAGTCTCATTAGAAGTAACAATAACATCTGACACCAATAGCACCAATTAGAGTAAAAAACTTTCTCTAAAGCCAATTATAACCTAATATATGACAGAATTAATACATTCATAGCCCCTGCCCGCACTAATGGCATAGACACCTATACTGGGATTTACACCAATACCTTGTATAAGCACCTCTACAAATGTGTTAACTCAGCCATATCTGATAGATCAAAACAAGATCCTTAAGAAAGAACAAGCCTACCTAGTGGACATCCGCCATTAACAGGTTATACAATAAGAGAAATAAATTGCTGTTCAAGAGCAGGAAGGAACGATCTTTGAATGGGAAGCATTCCCTCCTCAGTTTAAACAAGCAAATAAGACACTTTATAAGGCATTATAAAGCTAACTATGAATCCCAATTAGCCTCCTTTGCTAAGGATAACGATAAGGCCTTCTTTAGCTATGTCAGAAACCTTAAAAGAAAAACCCAGATCTGCATAGAACTGGTTGTTAACGGCACCACATATGCTGAATCCCCAGAAATTGCCAACCTGCCAGCTGGCTGGTTCATTGAAAACTTCTCCCCCCTTTCCACATCACATATCCCCAAAACATCCGTACCACTTGCCCTCCACATAGTATCTCCAAGGAACAGGTTATACATGCTCTCTCCGGAGCCAAAAACACAACCTCTATGGGGCCTGATAATAACCCAGGCTGCATTCTAAATGGATTAAAACAGGAACTAGCTGCACAGCTAGGTACTCTCTTTAACCACAGTCTAAGCACTGGTTTTGTACTTGCTGAATGGAAAACAGCAACCATCATCCTGTTGCATAAAGGAGGCACCTCCACAGACCCTAGGAACTATAGACCTATAAGCCTGACCAGCCTAATCTGCAAGGCTATGGAAAGAGTAATCATGGGCCTTATAAAACAAAGATATAGGAGACCTCCGAATGCTTGACCTTACCCAGTTTGGCTTCATTAAAGGAAGATCCTGCCTCTTGAACTTGGTGGACTTCTTTGAGACAGTCACCAAAGCCTTGGACAAAAGCAAATCTGTGCATACAGCCTACTTGGGCCTGGCCAAGACCTTTGATACTATTCCCCACTCAGGCATCATTGATAAACTCACCCAGCTGGAGATCAACCTGTATATTGACAGGTGGGTTACAAATTGACTCACGATAGAACACACACAGTCAAAATAGGCGACTGCCTCCACCAGCAGACCTGTAACCAGTGGTGTCCCATGGGCATCTATGCTGGGGGCTGTATTGTTTTGTATCTACTTCTTGGATATACAGGCTAAAACAAAAGGCCTATGGGTGACAAAGTTTGCTGATGATTGCAAACTGGGCAAAGTCATAGTGTCCCCAAATGATGTTAACATCCTGGGACTTATACAGACAAATGATTGGTGTCAAAGTCATGGGCTAAAACACGATGCAAAAAAATGCACTATTATCCCCTTTGGCAAAGGCAACATCCCTGCAGACTACCACATTAATAACAACAACCCTAAGCATGCAGTCAGTGGTGAGAAATTTGGGCACACAGGTTGACAGCAACCGTTCCTTTGACCACCATGTCTCCACAGTGGTAATAACCACACCTCCAGGTTGGTGGCACAGCACGAAGCATCAGAGACTATCCATGTGCAACTAACAGTGGGTAAAACTGCCTTCCAGTTTATAGCCTGCTACAGACCACCCTCCCAAACTCAGGAACCCCACTCGGCCTTCCTGAGAACACTGGAAAATATGAAGGTTTCTCCAAACACCATTATATTGGGCAACTTCAACTACCCAAACATAGACTGGGAGCATTACTCTAGTTCCAACACCCTAGCCCAAAGGTTCCCAGAATTTATAAACTCAAATGCTATGGAACAACTTGTTACCACTCCCACAAGAGGGGAAAACCTACTGGACCTGATCATCACCAACATGGGGACTCTATGCTCCAGTCCAGAAGTGTATCCCTCACTGGTAAGATCAGACCAAAAACTAATCTCACTGGATATTCACATCCCATCGTCACCCCCTGCCCAGAAAACCACAGTGAAAAACTTCTCTAAAGCAAATTTCACACTCCTCAAAACCGAGGTGGAATCCTTCAAAGCCCCCAGGCCTGTGGAAAATACGGCCCAGACCGCAGAATCCTTTATAAACGCATTCTATGAACACCTTCAGGAATGCATGGATCATGCAATCCCAAATAAAACCAAGACCCAATCCTCCAAAGGCAGACGTCCTGTCTGGTGGACCCCAGCCATAAACAAACTATACAATAGAAGGAGGAAGCTACTACATGATAGAGCAAAATCCCAAAAAGGGAAGGCATCTCTGATCAGTATTAGCAAAAAACTACAGGCACTCATAAAATCGTCTAAGGCCAGCTTCTAGAGAAAAATTGCACAGGACACTAAGGATAATCACAAGGCTTTCTTTAGTTATGTTAGGAACCTGGGTGGGAATTCCCAGATATGCTCAGAATTAGTCAAAATGACAAAAAATACACCGAACCCACAGACATTGTCAACATCCTAGCTGACAGGTTCAGCTCAAACTTCTCCCTCCCCCTCCCCACCAAAAGGGCAAATATATATCCCAGCAGAGTGCTGCCCCCCTGACATCTCAGATGCTCGGGTAAGAGCCGCCCTCTCCAAAGCAAAAAACACAGCATCAATGGGACCAGACGGTGTCCCGGGCTGCGTCCTACATGAACTCCAAGAAGAGAAAACCCAAACATAGAACTACTGTTCAATCTCAGCCTTACTACAGGATATGTACCCAAAGAGTGGCATACAGCAACAGTGGTCCCTCTCCACAAAGGTGGTGCCTCAGTGGATCCTGGAAACTATCGCCCCATAAGCCTGACTAGCTTGGTCTGCAAAGCTATGGAAAGGATCATCATGGACCTCATAAATAAAGATATTGGGGACCTACAGACACTGGATCATACCCAGTTCGGCTTTGTTAAGGGCAGATCCTGCCTCTTAAACCTGGTCGATTTCTTTGAAACAGTCACCAAGGCCATTGACGAGGGGAAGGTGGTCCACACAGCCTACCTGGACCTCGCAAAAGCCTTCGATACAATACCCCACTCAGGCATTATAGATAAGCTCACCAGCTTAAATATAAACCCCTATATCACAAGATGGGTTGCAAACTGGCTCAAGGACAGAACCCACGTGGTTAGAATTGCTGGAGCCATGTCAGACTCCAAACCAGTTACAAGTGGCATCCCACAAGGCTCAGTCCTGGGACCTCTCTTGTTCGATATATATTTCTCGGAGGTACAGGCCAACACGGAAGGACTGTGGCTGACCAAGTTTGCAGATGACTGCAAACTGGGCACCATAATAGACTCTCCAGCCGACACAAGCATCCTCCAAAAGGGCCTCATAGAAGCAGACAACTGGTGCCAGAGCCATGGCCTCAAGCTAAAGCCAAAAAGTGTATAGTCATCCCCTTTTGCAAAAACAAAGTGCCCACAAATTACCACATAGGTGGTAATCCATTAATTACAGAAGAAGTAATTAGAGACCTGGGGACCCAAGTTGATAGCAATCTCTCATTTGACAACCAAAGTGGCCAAAGTGGTTAGAAAAACATTTTATATAGCCCACCTAATCATGAAGGGATTCACATCTAGATCAGGGGAGGTCATCGTGCCTCTTTACTCATCCCTCATCAGGCCCATAATTGAGTACAGTGCCCCTTTTGGGATGTACCTTACCAGACACCTGCAGCAACCGGAAAGACCCCAAAAGTACCTCACCAAGAGGATCAAAGGGCTCAAACAGATGCCATATGCTGCCCAGTTAAAGAAACTCCAGCTCTACTCAGTGGAATACCACCTGCTCAGAGGCGATCTGTGCCTGACGTATAAAGCCATGTCCAACCCGGAATTAATGGACATGCTGCACCTCAGAAAATCCAAATCCCATCGAGCTACGCGCTCGAGAGACTTGAACCTCAGCACTGAAATAAATAGGACATGCTGGAAGGACAGATTCATAACCCAGAGGCTCCCTTCACTCTGGAATAAAATCCCAGTCCAGGTTAGGCAGAGTCCCTCATTGACTCGTTTCCAGAGGAATCTTGATGAGTGGATGGGAGATTGTAGGTTTACCCAGGGTATCACTGCTGTGTCACTGTTAGACAGAGGCACAGTATACTAACCTCAAAAAAGGGCATAGCAAAATTAATTTAAAATGGGTGGCGAAAGCCAAACACACTCTGGCTAAGCTTATAAATGAAACAACCTGGTCAACCACAGAATAAGGGTGACAATGAGGCAAAGACCACGAACAGTTGTAAAAAGGAAGCTGTTTAATCCAAACAAGCACACCGACTGAGCGCTTTCACCAGATATACTGGTTTCATCAGAGTCATACAAATTTCATACACCCAGCATGCTCCTTTAAATACTCATTAAAACCAATTAGTCAATTGAAAATTTTTTGAATTTCTTAAAAAGACATTCATAATGACCATGTCCAAAATTATACACTTGTTAAAAAACTATATATTGGGATGTCATAAAAATGAAAACCCAAACACAATCATTAAACATGAAACAACACATTACAAACATAATATATGTTGAAAAATAATGTGTGCACTTCTACAAAAACTGATGCAATAAAATCCTTTGCAATATACTTAAACGACCCCCCATAATCAACAACACTGATCAAATGACCCTATAATAAATGTATGTGTGTGTAAATAAACATAACAAATATATCAATTGTTTACAAAAACTAAAACAACCATAATGTCACAATAATAGTATATGCCTAAATGAAATTAGCCCTGTATTTCAATAAAGGTTTCAAAGATATACTTTCATTAATCCCTGGAAATTTTGTGGCATTTAATTTAATCTGCCACTCCATTTCACGAAGGGCTACAAGGTTATTAACATCACCATAACTATTTGGTTTTATCCTGTCAACTATAAAAAACAAAAACTTTTTAAATTGACAACAATTCTTAGTGTGCAAAGAGAGGGCATTGTGATTGTCACCTCTTCTGATGGAACTACAATGCTCCCTAATTCTCTCCTTCAAACTTCTCGTAGTCATCCCTACATAAAATGCTTCGCATGACATACAAGACTGGTTGAATACGAATTGAGGAGAATATGTTCACGAAAGGCTACACATGTCGATAATTTGACTAAAAGCGAAAGGGCCGTACTTAAAGAATTTACATTATCTGGGCAGTATAGGTGCATGAGACCAGATAAAGGAGGGGGGATGGTCATCATGCATAACATTGACTATGTTGGCCAAATAATGAAAATATTGAATGATGACAATACCTATAGAAGGGTTTCTGTGCATGAGATGAATTTGGCATATCAGAAAATAGATTTGTATTTGCTGGATGCTTTACATCAAGGGGCTATCAACGAGGCTGAATTCCATTATTTGGTAGTGAAGTTCCCTAATATGCCAAAATTTTTTGGTATACCTAAGGTACATAAGGGAACTGAACATTTGCAGTTTCGCCCTATTGTTTCGGCAAAGGGTTCTAAGACTGAACCTTTGGCTGCATATGTGGATTTTTATTGTAAGAAAGCTCTAATGGATGCAGAACATGTTTTGAAGGATTCATGGCATTGTTTAGAGAGATTAAATTCAGTTGACTTTTCCAAATTAGGCAATTTTAGTTTTTTGACAATTGATGTCATTAATTTGTTTTCTGTTATTCCACATCAAGAGGGCCTAGAACTATTTTATGACAGTTTGCACTCCAGTGTGGGTTTTGATTTGGAGAAATTGGAGATTTGTCATGGTTTAATGGAATTGATTCTTAACAACAATTTTTTAACTTTTGAAGGAGAAAGGTATAAGCAGTTAACTGGGGTAGCAATGGGTGCTCGGTGTGCCCCAGTTTTTGCCAATTTAGTTCTTTTGGCCTGGGAAAAAGAAAACATTTTCAATTCTAGATTTGTCAAACATATTCTGTTATATAACAGATTTCTTGATGATTTACTCATTCTTTGGAAGGGTGACGATGTAAGTGTCAGGGAAATTATTGATTATTTAAATAATTGCTCTGGGTTCCTTAAATTTACGTACAACTGGAGTCATGATTGTGCGAATTATTTGGACATTAAGATTTCCAAAAATGAATCGGGGTTTCTTAGTAATATATACAGGAAACCTAGTTATGCCAATTCCATGTTACACTATTCTAGTTGTCATCCGATTCACCAAAGGAGAGGTTTGGTCAAGGGCCAAATGGTCCATCTATCTAGATTAATTAGTGATGACATGGATTTCAAAAAAGAGATTTATATACTTATTGGTTTATTTCTGGAGAGGGGTTATCCATTGACACTTTTAATTAAAACTAAAAAGGAAGTTTATAGGAAGAGAAGTAAATATGCTCTGATTTTGAAAACAAAGGGTACATACTCTGCTATTGTCAAGCCTAACAGTGAAGTATTGAATAAAAGTATAGATGTGTCTAGTCCTACTTTTGTATTGAAATACAACGATTCTTCACTTGAAATTTGTGCAAGTTTGAGGGGCCTTTGGGATTATTTTTTGAGTAAAGGGTTGAAAATTATTTTGGGTGATGCACCTGTGATTGTATACAGCAGGGGATGTAATTTGAATGATATTTTGGAGAGGGGTTATGATGGGTTTAGGCGATCACAGATGGTTAAATGTGGACATTGCAAATGGTGCAGATATATAGCCGAAGGTTCTAACCTTACGGTGGCAGGGTATGGGCGTACCATTGCCTGCCCTGGACGTTGCAACTGTGTCACGAACAATTGTGTGTATGTAGCTTCTTGTATGTCATGTGAAGCATTTTATGTAGGGATGACTACGAGAAGTTTGAAGGAGAGAATTAGGGAGCATTGTAGTTCCATCAGAAGAGGTGACGATCACAATGCCCTCTCTTTGCACACTAAGAATTGTTGTCAATTTAAAAAGTTTTTGTTTTTTATAGTTGACAGGATAAAACCTAATAGTTATGGTGATGTTAATAACCTTGTAGCCCTTCGTGAAATGGAGTGGCAGATTAAATTAAATGCCACAAAATTTCCAGGGATTAATGAAAGTATATCTTTGAAACCTTTATTGAAATACAGGGCTAATTTCATTTAGGCATATACTATTATTGTGACATTATGGTTGTTTTAGTTTTTGTAAACAATTGATATATTTGTTATGTTTACACACACATACATTTATTATAGGGTCATTTGATCAGTGTTGTTGATTATGGGGGGTCGTTTAAGTATATTGCAAAGGATTTTATTGCATCAGTTTTTGTAGAAGTGCACACATTATTTTTCAACATATATTATGTTTGTAATGTGTTGTTTCATGTTTAATGATTGTGTTTGGGTTTTCATTTTTATGACATCCCAATATATAGTTTTTTAACAAGTGTATAATTTTGGGACATGGTCATTATGAATGTCTTTTTAAGAAATTCAAAAAATTTTCAATTGACTAATTGGTTTTAATGAGTATTTAAAGGAGCATGCTGGTTGTATGAAATTTGTATGACTCTGATGAAACCAGTATATCTGGTGAAAGCGCTCAGTCGGTGTGCTTGTTTGGATTAAACAGCTTCCTTTTTACAACTGTTCGTGGTCTTTGCCTCATTGTCACCCTTATTCTGTGGTTGACCAGGTTGTTTCATTTTCAGCGGATTCCTAAATTGGAGTTGTATTTTTGTACTTAAGCTTATAAATGCCCAAGGGCAGATAGCCTAGTATGAACCTATGAACCTATAAGAAAGGCTTTCTGCCTAGCCCACCTCATAAGCAAGGGCACTGCATCCAGAACAGAAGAGGTTATAACCTTTATGTACTCCTCCCTCATCAGGCCAATAAGAGTACAATGCTACCTTTGGTATGTACCTTACCAGGCAACTGCAGCAACTGGAAAGACCTCAGGTTTCTTACAAAGGAAATTCAGTGTCTTCAGCATATGTCATACGTTGACAGACTGAAGTCACTGTCACTATACTCTGTGTCTTACAGACTACTCAGAGGTGACCCCGCTGCCTTGCATGTAAAGCAATCTCAGATCCTGCTCTAATAGAAATGCTGCATATTTGTAAATCAAATAGTATAAAATGCACTTGCTGTAGGGAACTCCACCTAGTATGTGACATCAACAGGACTTTCTGGAGAGACAGATGTGTCTCACATAGGTTGCATCTCTTCTGGAACAAACTTCCAATTCAGGTGAAGCAGAGCCCCTCACTGACCCTATTTAAGTGTAATTTGGTTAACTGGATTGAAAACCGCAAATTCATCATGGGAGTTTCACTTTTGTTCCCTCTTGGACAGGGACAGTAGTTGTTGATGTAGTTCTGCTTAATACCTTGATATTTTTGTGAAGAGGGCTTGTACTTGGCTAGGCTTATAAGGGCCCAAGTGCCAATAGCCTAGTAACCTCCTATGATCAGCTATAAACCATGAAACATTATCAGCAGTAAATGTAGCAGTACTTTTGCTGCTCTCTGTAAACTGCTGGTTTGGATATTGTGTGCAGGTACAGTAATTACCGTGTGTACAGTAATTACCTTGTGTACAGTAATTACCGTGTGTACAGTAATTACCGTGTGTACAGTAATTACCTTGTGTACAGTAATTACCGTGTGTACAGTAATTACCGTGTTACTTATCTCCATTCTTCTCTGCTTTAGAATTGTTTAAAAATGCCAGTCCAATAGTCCTTATATGCTACTTTGTTTTTCTTGATCTAAACTATTTTAAGTTGAATTTATTAGTGTTTACTTATTCATAAGCATTATACATAAATAATTCAATAGAAAATAAAAATTTGTAAAAAGGGATACATTAAGTAAAACAACTCTGAATATTAATGATAAGAAAATGGATTAGGAAGTTAAAATTAGGCTTTGAGTTAAGAGCCATCCTGTCCAAAGGAGAAGCTATGTGGTGCATCCCATCCCAGTATAATTTAACTGTGTTTTAGGTAAAACTTTAAGTAGTGCGAAATCTGAATTTTTTTCTGCTTGCCAGTTACTTTTACTGCAGTCAGGCTATATATTTTAACTTCTTCCATTATGAGTCACTGAAGCTCAACCTGCCAAGGATCAGAACCCCTGAAAAAAAAAACTGCAGGAAAAGCACAATTTAAGTGTTTTTACAAAAGGCCAAGCAGAGCACCCCCCCAAGGTTTTTATATACCAATGCCATGGTTGAACCAACTCAAAGAAGCGGGAATTCCCCTAAAAAGGGCATCACTGTCAGCAGAACTCACTAGCAATGATTTCTTATAGAGGAACTCCGATCCTTTGTGGGTTGAGCCTTGGGCAATCAGTGTTTGTTCTCCAGTACGGTAGCCATTTTAACTGTCCTCTCTTAGCTGTTCTGCAGTTAAAAGACAGGCAGTGAAATGCGCCACGGCTTTAAATGTCTCTCATAACCTTCAAAGTGCAATGCAGTGGTTGACATTACTTTCCCTGTCCTAATACCATAGTTACAACAGCAGCCAGACAACTAAAATATTTACATTCTAAATGTCAAATTGTAATTGCAGTCCACCCCAACATTGTGACAAAGTCTTAAGATTTTTTTTTAATACACAAGCTGCTTCACACGTTTAGAGTATGTGTAAATAATGCGTTTGTAGTTCTTTTGAAGGTTCACATTTCATCAAAAAAGCAGTGGAAAATGGATATCAATTAGTTCATATATATAAGAATGTCCTGTTTGGTGGTTATGTGTGGGATTGGTATTAGGAGAGTCTAGTTCTGCCTCTGTCACATGATCCTGCTTTTGTTTTCTGTTTACTTTTGTTTTTAAAGTTTTGTGCTTGATTTTCAAAGCTACAAGTCTAGTGATCAGTGTCTGTAATTGACAAGACACAACAGTATCATCTTGTACTTCACTAAGCATGTATTTAAATAGAAGTTCAATATTTTCAGAGGGTGTATCAGCCATATTAGAGCAGTGGTTGAAAGTAACAAATATAAAAATGTGTAGGCAAACACTCACTACTGCTCCAAAAACACACAGTCTAAGCAGTCCAACAAGATAATCAGTGAAAAAAGAAATGACTGGTGTTAGGGCTGATATTATTGTAATAAATTCAGAGTATAATTGTTAAAAGTCTTAATAACTCAGTGGCACTGAATGTGCAACTGTGCTTTTGGAGACACAATTATAGGTGCTTAGAAAAGTCACATAATAATATAGCGTTAAAGTATGAGGCTGCTATAAGCTCAACAGTACCTTGTTTATAAATGAGCGCACACCAAGGCTGTATTCACATCTCCGTAGTGGTGTGCAGAAATAAAACTAACTCGCCCAGTCAGTATTCCTTAGCCAGCGTTTCCACCAGAAAGTTTCTCCAAATGGCAATGCAATCCAGAACAATTAATTCCAACACAAGTAATTCCAATTGGCAATGGAAATGCGATCCGTAAATAAAAATTTCCACACTTCTGTTCTTATAATATGCGTTCTACGAATGCACCACGCAAATAGCTTTAAAATGAACAAAATATTTTATTGTAAAACCAGTCAACGAATAATTTCGACAATTTCGGCTAGCGCTTTCACCTATTGGCTTCCTCAGGCCGTTAAGTCAATGATAATAATGCAAGCAATATATAACTTCAGGATTTCAAATTTCCTGATGTCACATCCTGTGTTAATTTAAAATGCTTAATATCTATCCATGTAATAGCGATACGTAGTACCGCATCTTCAATTATAAATTTTTATTTACTAATACATTATTTGTTAAACTGGCATTTAACTAATAGTAAGATGTTATTGATTCTATATACCATTTAAAGTACGCATAATAGAATAAAATCGTATGCATACTGATGTCACTTCCTATACTATACTTCAGTAATGTATTAGTATAATAGTGATACGTGGTATCGCTAAGTCACGTATATGCTTGCATTTTAAATAAAAATCACTAAAATCAATAGTGATTTTTATTTAAAATGCAAGCATATAAGTGACTTAGCGATACCACGTATCACTATTATACTAATACATTACTGAAGTATAGTATAGGAAGTGACATCAGTATGCATACGATTTTATTCTATTATGCGTACTTTAAATGGTATATAGAATCAATAACATCTTACTATTAGTTAAATGCTAGTTTAACAAATAATGTATTAGTAAATAAAAATTTATAATTGAAGATGCGGTACTACGTATCGCTATTACATGGATAGATATTAAGTATTTTAAATTAACACAGGATGTGACATCAGGAAATTTGAAATCCTGAAGTTATATATTGCTTGCATTATTATCATTGACTTAACGGCCTGAGGAAGCCAATAGGTGAAAGCGCTAGCCGAAATTGTCGAAATTATTCGTTGACTGGTTTTACAATAAAATATTTTGTTCATTTTAAAGCTATTTGCGTGGTGCATTCGTAGAACGCATATTATAAGAACAGAAGTGTGGAAATTTTTATTTACGGATCGCATTTCCATTGCCAATTGGAATTACTTGTGTTGGAATTAATTGTTCTGGATTGCATTGCCATTGCCATTTGGAGAAACTTTCTGGTGGAAACGCTTGGCGAAGTGAATACTGACTGGGCGAGTTAGTTTTATTTCTGCACACCACTACGGAGATGTGAATACAGCCTTGGTGTGCGCTCATTTATAAACAAGGTACTGTACTTTAACGCTATATTATTATGAGACTTTTCTAAGCACCTATAATTGTGTCTCCAAAAGCACAGTTGCACATTCAGTGTCACTGAGTTATTAAGACTTTTAACAATTATACTCTGAATTTATTACAATAATATCAGCCCTAACACCAGTCATTTCTTTTTTCACTGATTATCTTGTTGGACTGCTTAGACTGTGTGTTTTTGGAGCAGTAGTGACTGTTTGCCTACACATGTATTTAAATAGATTTCATGTTTTAAGATATTATTTGCTTTTCTGCATATAGACAAAATTCAAGTTTTTTTATTGCTTGTGGAAAGATCAAATGTAGTTTTGTGCCAAGGGCAACCAGACTTGTTTCAGTGGGTTGTACAAGGGGAAACCAGGAAAATGGCAACTTAATTTTCTTTTCAGCATTATTACATTATATAGAATAATTTAACAAAAATTAAATCATACTCTCTTAGGTAATAGCTATAGTTAAGATGCCATTTCTAACATCTGTCTGTGGTCACTGAATTCAACATATTCACTTGTCTGAAATGCATCTGTATAATATGTTTAATTCCTCTATTGTGATCTAAACATCTTTTATCTTAAATGTTTGACAGAGACATTTATAGAGACTTTTAGATGCACACATTCAATCCACATTTAGTTCGTATTTTTTCCAAGTTCTTGTCATAATGTGTACTATATGACTGGAGCTCCATGCATTGCAGTTGCTCTCGTGTAAATTATATATTGATTTGTATTTGTATATTTTATGTTGTTCAGGCTAGAGCAGCAGAGCCACTGGGCAACACATTAGCTTTGTAGTAAGAACTCTGCCTCACAGCTCCAGGATCTGGAGTTTGTTTCGGACTTCCAGTTCCTGTATGAAGTATGCATTGTCTCCTTGTGACTGTGTGTGTTGTTTTTGAGCAATCCAATTTTCCCCCACCTTGCAAAAATATTGTGAATTGTCCTAAGCTGTTGCATTTATCCTTCATCTTGTAACCTGGGTTATAGCTGAGATACTCATGTGGCATGTAATAAGTAAATACAATCAATTGGTAGTTTTTGGCTGTTTGTTCTGAAAAACTTTTTTATGCTTAAGACATTTATAACCCCAAGTCCTAAATGTCTGGAGCCTGTATTACAATATATAAGAGCTGGTATGGCTGACCCTGCGTATCATTACAAATGCCTGCATTTGACTTTCCTACAATTTGCTTGGCGCACCTTCAGTTTATACCCCCCTCAGCCACACAATCAGCGGCTTCTACAGCTTTCTGTATCACCTGGGATGCCGACTGAATGTATCTCACAAACAAGGCAGGCTATAGCCCTGTATTCTTGCCAGTAAACAGTATTGTGGTTAAGCTCAGTAAAGATAAACAGGACATTAGATGCAAAATAGTGCTAACTTTTAATAGAAAAGATGCTATTGTTTTGGATAGTTTCTTTTCTCAGAACAAGCCTTGCTCCATTTTCCCTGTTCTGTCCTTCCTTCCTTCCTTATCTGCTTCCAGCTCTTGCAATATGTTTGTGCTATATATATATATATATATATATATGTTCTTCTTTTCTCTTTACACTATGTATGTGTCATGCCCCCAGAACCTATCCATTTCCCGTACCAATACCACTTTGGTACCACCTGTGTTCCCCTTTCCTACCCCATCCTTCCTTACTGCATTTACTACTCCACCCCTCAGACAGTGCAGTACGTCTAGCAGTTAGTGCAGAGGGCTAAAGCTCTGACTTATTAATAAGCTGCTTCCTTTTCTGAGGATGCAGGTTTTGAATTTTTCCACCTTTATTTGCCTCCTGTGTGACCTTGAGCCATTCACTTAACCAGACAGTGCTTTGGGACAATTGAGGATTTGGGCTAGGCTTCCTTAATGGTTTCTAGGACTGCATGCCTAATAATTATCTGTGAACCTATGATTATATCATATCTATGTTGTACTTTTCTCTTTCAGTATACATATGTCAAGCTCTGAAAACAATAAAAACTGTCTCCTCCTCAATGCCAGTTTGCTAAAGGTGCCCTTGATCCACTCTACTAGTTCAATCTGTTTCTCTGTCTGTTTCTGTATTGTAATCAGAACTGGACACAGTAGTCTAGCTGCAATCTCATCAACACTATATTAAAAGGGAAGATAAAGTCACTATCCCACAGCTCTGCTCCTGTAGTTATGCAGTCTGCCGTCCTGTTACTCTTTACTTCATTGGTTTTTCACTGCTTCATCATCACGTTTGAGGGTATTATAACCACCAAGTCTTTACTAATCCTCTGTCTTATCTGTGGTGATTCAATCTGATATTTTCCATTGAATTCTCCTTCAGCATGCATTACTTTATCTTTTTGCTTTAAAATCCAACTGCACTTAGTTGACCAACTTCTTTAGACATGTCAGGTCTCTGTAGAACCATAACTACTGCACTGGTCCTGGTGACATCATCAAACTGCGTTTCAGTATTTTGACTGATAGAAAAGGAGCAGGAAAACACAAGAATAACATTACTGTACTTAGAGCGAGAAAAGAATTCTTGTACTATCATTTGTTTTCTTTTTTTCTGCTATCATGTTATATAAACTTCTTTAACCACTAAATTAACAAGTTTCTAAAATTTTAACCTTAAATGAGATGCTTCCATCAAAAATGTCATCATTACTGCACTTTAGTATAATTAATGTTATATTTTAAGTACTGGATATGTCTTGATTCGGCATTACTTCATTCTGGGGCTTTTCATCTACATTTTTCATATTTTGCAGGTTGGAATTCCTGTACTTCCTAGTTAACACTTTCCTGCTGTTCATGTTAGTGTAGCCAGACCACCTCACACACCCATCGCACTATTTGTGTAGTCCTGTTTGACTTGTATTTATTCATTTTGCCACCACATCATATTGAACTCATTTCGTGAATCCTAAATGAAATTACTTTTTTATATTTGTAGCCCTGTCTCACACAGGGTACTTACCCACCACTTAGATAATGGTGTTGATTGATGCCTGTAGCTGCCCATCTAAAAGGAGATGGAACAAAAACGGAGCACTGGAAGACAAGTAATTTTGTTTTCAATAGACCTTCAGATGTTTGAAAAGGGAAACAAGACAGCAAGAACTTTTACTCCTGCTTACAGCTAGACATCAAGAATAACTGTATGCTGTGGACTCTTTAAATGGGGAAGTACCAAATTCTGCCAGTACAGTTGCCAAGCTCAGCACTTTGCAGATCTGATTTTCACCTGAATGTTGGTTTTGTAATATATCATATGTAAATTTTTTTCAGAAGGAGGCGTTTACTATTTAATCATAAGTTTCATCATCAGCTGTCTTTTTTATAATGCAGTGTGGAATTTGACCAATTAGTTAATGATAGTTACAAAACTATAGGTTGTATAAAAAGACTAAAGTCTAGGAGATCAGAAATGATGAAGTCATTGTTTCGTTACATTAGACCCAAACCTGAGTATGGAATAACAATATGAAAATCTTATAAGCATACAAGCATGAGTAAACTGGAAAGAGTACAGTGGAAATATACCAAGGGCATCCATGGACATGAAGACTAAAATATCTGAACTTGTACAGTGTCTCGTATAGATATTTAAGAAGAGATCTTATTCAGGTATACAGGGCATTTAGTGCTAACTATCTCTGGAAATGTTTGGGGTTATCAAAAAGTATTAGAGAATGGGAAATTCATAGATCAAAACCATGATTGGAGAACAAATGTTCTCCAGCAGGGTATTAATGTACAAGTTATTCCCTCTGCAAAACACGTCCACTACTTCACAGTAGCATATCAACCTGCCATGGAGCTTGGAGAAAAAACCTAAAGGCCGCCATTATTTCACACTCATTAGGCAGTGCTTCTGCTGTTGAGCAAGTGTAAAATGTAAAAAAAATAAAAAAAAAATTTATTTTTGTGTGTGTGTGTGTGTGTGTGTGTGTGTGTGTGTGTGTGTATGTGTGTGTGTAAGTAAGTGTATGCTTGCATGTGAGTAGTGAAAGCGAGATCAAGTGAGCCATTATTTTACACACTCTAAGTAGCGCTTTTGTTGTTTAGCAAATGTAAGGTAAAAAAGAAAAGAAACTTAAAATAACAGTGTGTGTGTGTGTATGTGTGTGTGTGTGTTTCTCTGTGAGTGAGAGTGTATATATGTATGGAAGCAGAAAAGACTGTGTGTGTGTGTGTGTGTGTGTGTGTGTGTGTGTGTGTGTGTGTGTGTGTGTGAGAGAGAGAGAGTGAAAAGTGAGAGTGATCCCTGGCAACAGCAGCAGTTAAGAGGTCTGCATACCTCTCATCCTCTTACCTCGGCATATGAATTTTCTAAGGGAAATGAGTCTGAAACTTTGCATATCACCAAAGGTACATAAGTATACAGAATGTTTACATTTATTTGCCTTATGGACCGAATCATGTCCAGAACGGGTCTTGCACAGATCACTGATCACTTAAACAAATGCTAGATTGATAGCTAGCTAGATAAGTAGAGAAAGACATATGAGGGAGTGTGGACATCTCTCCGTGAACATACTTGTGTGTGGGGGAGGAGTCTAATTTTGGGAGAAGTATATCTTATTACAAACGGCACCTATATAAATATGAACATAAGCAGCAGCATGGAACACAGACATCATGGAGAGCCCTCTGTTTATGTTAATTCTGATATTTTTGAAGGATATCAAAGATTTCCTTAACAAGGTAATAAGGTGGTGAAAATGCACAGACTGCTTCTAGGCATTACCATTACATCAGGGAGGGATCAAACTCGAGAGGGACTGACACACAATAATTCTGACATTAATGAACTATGAGGGATGAATAAAAATAACTGTGGGTTGTGTGGCTCAAACAGTGTTTCATAGTTGACATGCCATGATTTGGCCTCCTTAATTTAAAAACGCTATAAATGTTATAAATGAGCTATGCAAGCAATAATGCCTAACAGGGTGAGAGACATCAATCGCTAATAAATGGCAATAAACCAAATGTTTTAGGAGAAAGGAAACAAAAAATAAATACTTGGATGTTTTTAATGTGTTATATTCTGGATTAAAAATACTACAGCAAGTTTGAAACATCAGGAGGAGGAACTATTTTACATCAGAAATGTATCCAAAAGTAATGTTATTGTTGTTGTTGTTGTGTCTTTCGGCTTTTCCCGGTTAGGGGTCGCCACAGCGGAACTCCGGTCCGCTAATGATTGGCAGTAGATATTTACGTGCTGGCTTGCCGGGCCTAACGTACAACCTTGAATGAAGGAACGCCCATTCACGCATGTCGCCACACAGAAGATGCTCTAACTGAGAATTGAACGGGCAACATCTAACTGTGAGGCAACAACGCTACCGCAGCAACACCACCGCAGTATAAATGTATCCAAAAGTAATACAGTACTTAAAAAAAAATAAGTAAGCAAAACACAACAATCTTACAGAGAGCCCTTTCTCTAAGTGTAATAATGCCCTCCAGGGTATGTGTTAATGTGTAATTAATGCCCTTCCAGGGGTGTAAAGGCACTTCGCCTGTGGCATCGGGCCTCATATAACACCCCTGGGCAGACGTTAATTACACATTAACACACATGCCCTGTCTGGCATTATTGTTTGTGTAGAGAATCATCAGACAACCTATGTAGAAAATTCTGTAGGACTGAGAACTGTATTGATTGGTTCTCTGAGATAGCAGTTGATACATGGAACAAAATACCAATTTACATTAAAGAACAAACTAGTTTAGATATTTTTAAGAACAGCCTGGACACTTATTACGGGAACAACTGTTTTAGTATATTGGCAGCCCCCTGCTTGAAATATTTGTATGTAGTGTGACTATCATAAATATTCTTAGAATGAAAAAGCACAGAGTTCTATAAAACATTTTTATCTCATCCATGAAGATATTTTGAAGATGCTAGTAGGATAAATATATGATTTCAAAGTATTGAAGACTATAAAGGCTGCAGTCCTATGTTTGTTATTTATAACTTACATTCATAGAAATATATATTTTTATTTCTATGTTTGCTATTTGTAATGTACTTTCATAGAAGTATTGTTTTTAGTTCAGTGTTTGCTCTTTGTAATCGGCATTAATAGAAGTGTGATTTTCAGTTCTAGGTTTTCTATTTGTAATGTACAGTCAAACAAGTTGCTTTCAGTTCTTTGCTGTTTTATAATGTACATTCACAGAAGTGTTGTTTTTAGTTCTATGTTTATTTGTAACATACATTCATATAAGTGTTGTTTTCAGTTATGTTTGTAATGTACATTCATAGAAGTGTTGTTTCCAGTTTTTATTTGTAATGTACATTCATAGAAGTGTTGTTTTCAATTCTCTTTATTTGTAATGTACATTCATAAAAGTGTTGTTTTCATTTCTATGTTTATTTGTAGTGTATATTCACATAAGTGTTATTTTCAGTTCCATGTTTTTTATTTGTAATGTACATTCATAGAAGTGTTGTTTTCGGTTATGTTAGGTATTTATAATGTACAGTCATATAAGTGTTGTTTTCATTGTTTTATACTGCACATTAAAGTTATTGTTCCTATGACATTGCATCATGAATAAGGATAGTGAGTAGTGTAAGATCTTAGCCCAAGTATAATTTCATCTAGCAAATGTCAGTGTCCAGTTGGGAAATATACATATTCCAAAAATACATGTCATATTTGCTAGAGGAAATTGTTCTTTGGGATGTATATAATTTAGTCTTGATCTGGGTTAATCAACCCTTCAGTGATGTTAACCTAATCTCGGTGTTATGTTTTTCAACATATATCTCCCAGATGATTTTTACTGCCCACAAACCTTTATTACTTTTCAGTTTCTCATTTTACATTTTACCTACAGATCATGAAGGTCTTGTCATTACAGTCTGACAGTTTAGTGAAGAGAAGTAAGGTTATGGACTGCTAAGCTTTATGCTGTAGTCCTGAGTTTGAGTTCTTCAGACCCCATTTGCATAATGTGTGATTGTGAACAAGTCATTTAAGCAAACAGTTCTCCCAGGCTTCCACTGAAACTGGACCGCAACCCAGTTAACAAAACATATCAGATACAAAACTCATATTCAGATCTTACATTTAAAAAGGAGTTTATCTCAGTCTGCATGCTACAGAGGAAACAACGCACTTAGTCATTAATTGTTTTACTTTCTAAGACATTGTCTTAATGAGGCTAATAAAATGTTTCAAAAATGCAGAACAGCTAAAGTGAAACATATTGAAAGAAGTAGTTAATGTTGGCCAGTGGAGTTTTGTTTTTCTCCACATCATTTTTTAAAGTGAGGAAAATAAAAAATACTCAAGCCACTTTTATCTTCACCCGCTGTAGGGAGAGAATAGCTGTCAGTCACTGATGAAGATAATGAGTTGTTAGACTTGACTGACACATCCGACACCAAGCAAGACTATAGGAAACTGGTGTGGAACTACCGATTTCAATACTTAACCAAACTATGCAATTTATATTTTTGTTGTGTGGAAGATGTAATCATGCCTGCAGGAGCCACAGTATTGTATCTTGTTTTCTCAACATCTTATGAATACCGAAGGTTTAGTGAATGTCTGGATTATTAAAACATGATTTCCTTGGGTCCTGTTTCATCTCAACTTGCTTTTTGTTGTATGTATGCCAACACTAGTGTTGGGCAGCTGAGAATAAAGACAAAAGATATGTTTTAGTCACATTTCTCTTCACACCAGATTTTTGCAACCTCAGAATTAATTTAGAGATCTGGGGCTTTGGGACTTCAGGGAGTTGCAAGCAGTCTGCAAACTGCAATCTTTTTCTTTATACTGTAGCATCATACTGCAATGCATTGACTTATGTTTTTGACATGCTGTTGTTTTAGTAGTTTTGTTTTAGTTCTGAAAAGTACTATGAAAGGCTTTTCATCTACTTACATTTAACACAGATCTGTCTAATTAAATGAAAATGAAACATATGCACTGTGTCCATTGATATGTAACAAGGCAAATAGCTTAATACACTGTTACTGAAAATACATTTTGAAACAAGTGCCACAACTTTTTGTTATATCTGATCTGCATCATACATATTATGGAGACGTGTTACAGTGCTGGAAACAAAATGAACAGACTGAAAAAACAAAATCATTTCAGTGTGTCATTTCTTATCATAGAACAACACAATATAATGATAAATGCATTAGTGTATCATAGAACATTTCAGTCTGAACATGTTTGTTTTCATTTGTGGCTAGTAGTTTCATTTGAAGTGCCTTTGTTTTAAGAATGGAGTGAAAATGGTGTATACTACAAGGCATTATTGCAATTATAGTGTACGATTATAAGCTGGCCATCAATTACACTCCTACAGAAATCTCAGCTGCTCCCCAAAAGAAGATTATACACACCAAATACAAAATTCGAATTTGTCTCTCCACATTCTAAAAAATGTTGGACAATAATAATGGTGGTTGTCCCATTATTAAGCTGGTGTATATATATATATGTATGTGTGTGTGTGTGTGTGTGCACGCACTTGTGTGTCTGTGTACAGCTACATATGTACATATATATATATATATATATATATATATATATATATATATATATATATATATCATCTGAGCTGAGACAAATTCCTTTCTAAATCTGATTGCAAGATTTGAATAGGAAGAAGATAGTGAGACCTTCATGGTTTACTGTAGGAAGATTTGGAAAAGAGTTTCTGAAAAAGAAGAATTAATTTAAATGCCTGTATTGTATGTTTGGGGTGACTACTGAAAACTGTTTGCATTATGTTGCATTGGATAAAAATAAAATGCACTCGTTTTTTTTCAGGTTTTGAAAATAGTACCAAAGGTAAAATTAAAACTAAAGTACTTTTTAGCAAACTGTCCACTGCATGATTCAGCTCTGAAGGGTAAAAACACGTCTACAGTCCATAAATATTTACAGTAGGGAATCTGTTTCAAATAAATTATTTGAAGAATGTCATGGATTTACCCACATCAGCAGATCTAATTAATGCAGGCAGTAACAACATAATTTTCTTCAAAGGACAAAAATAAGGAGATACGTTTCCTTCACTTGAGAACTGAACACCCCAACTTTTAGAGTGCTAACAATATAGAGGATTATGAGTGAGCTGACAATCATAACCCCTTTATTATGTGTTTGAGGCATTAGTGCCAAGAAATTCACTTTGAGAGCAATGCTCAAGAGGTGAATCTTGGCATCCATGCTGAGAACACATAATTTAGGAGTTTGATCAGAGACCAAATAATAATTCCTTGTAATTCATGAAGCTTTATCTGTTTCTGTTTCATGTTGTACTAGTTACAGTGAAAAACAGAAAAAAGAGCATTAAGTGTTTTTCTGGCTTTCAAAGCTGTAAAGCACTTAGCCACTTAGCAAGTACTATCAGAAAGCCATTACAACATATACAGTCCATTGGATTCCAAGATGGCTGCCAGCTAAGAAGCACACATCTCAGTCAGCTCCTGACAAAAATCTGCAATCTAACCCAATCAGGGCTCCAGGCCTCCAGCACTTCTGCTAAATCATCAAAAAACAAAGAATACTGAAATATACTAGATAATAAAGCATCTTTTTCAGCAGATTTGTAAAAATATGCAGCATTTATATTCTTATCTGCAAGATTAACGTGCTGAGTGGGGAATATCTGCAAGCAGTTCGGGCCTCAACGATAAACTACAGGAAGCTACATAAAGAAATAAAAACTTTCAATACATATTGAACCATGGACTCAATGGAAGCTCAATCATCAAAAACAAGACTGTCACTAATAATCTCACTAGAGAAAGACGTCTGTACTAAGAGACATAAAACTCTAAAACAGCAAACAGACTTACAAAAACAAGCTGCCAAAACAAAGACAGAGCAACCTCTCTTTATGGAAGAACTCAAGGCAGCTCTAACTTCCTTACAAGAAGAAATACACTCCTTTTCTACAAAACTAAATGCTTTTGGAAGAAATATAGATCAAATACTAAATAACTGGAGAAAAATGAGGAGAAGGTTGTAGAGAATGAAAATAAAATAAAGAGATCCGGAGTAGGGTTGCCACCTTTTCAAATGGCCAAAGTGGGACATTTTTGGTACAAACATCAGATTTTACAGGCCAGCACATACCCACGGTCAGTACAAAGGTTAGAACTTAACTTTTTTGCCTAAATAAAAGCTTATTCTTTGACATTTTTACAACTTTTTGTCAGGACACAACTGCTCAAAGAGGGACTGTCCCTCGCAAAGTGGGACAGGTGGTAACCCTAATCTGGAGAAGAACTAATTCAACAGAAAAAACTGCATCTGAAATCCAACAAAAATAATTAGAAGCCAGATCTAGAAAAAATCATGTGCTTATTAGAGGTATCCCTGAAACCTATGAACAAGCTTTTTTATATACTGCAGTTAAAGAAATCATTGAGCTACTCTTAGATAACAATGCTGCAGTACAAAATATTACAATAGAGAGATTCCACAGAGCCTTAAGAAATTCACAAGCTCTTGACACCCCAAGGCAGGTCTATGTGAGAATACTAAATGCTACTCATGCTAATATGATTAAAAAGCTGGTAAAACTAAAAAACATATTATTTGGAAAGGAAATAAAATAACAACTGCAGAAGACTTACCCTTAGCTATCAAACAACAGAGCCAAATGCTATCACCTTTTTGTGCATACTTAATGTGGTCTTCTTTCGGCTTTTCCCGGTTAGGGGTCACCACAGTAGAACTCTGGTCCGCTAATGATTGGCAGTAGATTTTTACGTGCCGAGTAGCCAGCTCTGACACGCAACCTTCAACGAAGGTACGCCCATTCACGCATGTCTCCACACAGAAGACGCTCTAGCTGAGAATCGAACAGGACAATGTCGAACTGTGAGGCAACAACGCTACCACAGCACCACCACCGCAGTCTACTTTTGTGCATACTTACCATACTTAATAAAAAAATAAAATAAAATTTCAAATGAAGTATCCTGCTTCCTTACTATTCCAATATAAGGGGTTCAAATACCAAGCAAATTGTAAAGTTGAAGCAAATTCATCTTTTCTAAAAGCATTCGATGAGATCCCTGCAAAATAAACAGCAAAATGTACGTAATCATTTTACTCTGTCTATCAGCATTTAAAATGCAGCTAAAATGTAAAACAACCTAAATCCGACTTAATAGAGGCATTGATAGTATTTTTATGCATTATTTTGAAATTTCTGAAGATTTCTTACTGTTATGTTATAAGAAAAATTCTCCATAAGCTTTCCTTTCTGTTGCAACTTTCTAAAGCCATTTTTCCAGGAAGCTGAATCACATCAGAAGCACCATGACCTTTGACCTCGTGTCACAAATGTGAACTAACTCATGCAGTGATGTCAGAGCCAAACCAAGTCTATGGCAAGAAGTCCCAAAAAGATGCAAAAAACTTTGCGAATGCACTAAGAGAGCCAATAGTTTGAGCAGAATGACATCCAGGAAGTAAGCTGCTGTATTACAAAGCTGAAAAAATGAGAGACAACTACATCTGAAGAATTGGAATACTTTTCTAGCCCCAGAATCTCTCAGGTACTGCAAACTTTTACATAAACAACTAGCAGTAGGTTTTAATGACTGATATAGAAGAAGAAACAGCACTTAATAAGTAACATTCTAGATGATGGGAAGAAAGAAAGCAAGATTTAAACAAGAATAGTAAGAAAAAACTAAGGTTAAAGTGATCTCTGCAGAATGAGAATACCCATGAAGAGAAGAAGCATTACAACACTGGAGCTCTGCCACCATACTCTTGCAAATAAAGATGACTTTATATCCATTCAGCAGTTTTTTTTTTTATTTTCTCTCATAGCAGTCAGAGCATTATAGATGGTCATGAAATAATATGATGTACTAGTTGCATTTTAATATGAAGCACATAGTGGTGTTACATGTTATCTGCTTGTATAGGGTGATTGTAAGAATGGAAGTATATAACATGTTCATACCATATTGTCTATTACGTTCTATAGTAACGGAGTTCATTGTTATACTAAGATGTCCTCTAATTCCTATAATTTCTAGCTACTTAAAAGAAGATTTATGATAAAAGAACACAACTATTCACTTAGAACGTATTACAAGGTTTATATTATGCTGAAATATGATCATTGCAAGCTATAATGTACCCCAATACCTAATTGGGTTAGCAACACCTATGTTACTCACAACTTAAGTTGCTGGTGGGTGGCGGTTACCCAGCAATGTCGTGATGTTCTTTGGAATGCGTAATAATTATTGTAAGATAGTTAAAAGTGTATATATTTTTAGTTTCAATGTTAGGAAGATGTATATATTACTTGCCTACTGGTTTAATCCTTCTCTTTCAGAGGGCAGTGGGAAGTGGATAGGCACTAGGGAATTTCTGAAAGAGCGTTATGTCATCAACTCTTCTCATGTTATACTCTTTCTACCTCTGTTTTTTTATCAGTTTTTATCAATTCCTATGAGTTTTTATAAAAGGAGTGTTTTATACTAAATACACAACATAAATATATTTTATTTACAATTTACGTAAAAGGATGGTTTTTGGTATTTGAATATATATTTTTACATGATTCTTACTATATAGACTTTTTATATTTTTATATATTTATATATATTCACAGAAGTAAACAATTGTGAATATATTTATTTATATATTATTATATTATCAATTCATATCCATAATTATATTCATATTTATATTTATACTTATATTAAACCGTATATACGAATATTTTATTTATATTTTATATGTATTTGTTATGTCTATTTATACCTGTATATTTATAATGAATTTATTTTACGACATATGAAAACAAAGAAGTGTGTGGCATACATGGAATGGAGTATCAATACATCCACAACATCTATATACTCACCTACTTACACTCACACACTATTATATGCAAATATTTCCAACGTTGAATACATGTGGTTCAGGTATTGCATAACATCACTAATGCATATATTTATATGTATTGACATTTATATGTATTGATATCTATATCTATATGCATATAAAAAACAAAATATTATAATACATTTTACATTTCACACATATTTCTATGTCTCTTCCAGCTTTAAAAGAAAGACTTACTGTTTATGGTGTTTCAAGAGAACCAACATGGCCAGCCAATGATATTGTTATGTTCTGTCACATTACCTGATTGATTACTTGATTGATTCTTATTAAGTTCAATTGTTTGTAATTGTTTTTAAGTGGTTGTGTATAAAAGAAATGAAAGAAGTGCTAAGAATTGATTCTGATGAGGTATCCAGTGTGGAGATGAAAGCGCTAAATCCATTTCTTGTTGTCAGTTAATAAAGAGTTTTGATTCTGCAGATTTTGGATGTGATTCTTGGTGAAACGGATTTTTTGGTTTTCGGAAGACAGCCTTTATTGTAACCGAACTGCCGAGTTTTTGGTGTAACTCTTCTCATGTTAGTATTTCTCAACACACATCAATCACTATTCACAATGCTTTGCCAATGACTCCCATTATAGCACTCACAGATAACTCAGTTACAGGGCTTTCAAATTAATTATTAACTAAGATGATTCACATAGCCTCATGGAATATAAATGGCTTACAAGACATTAAAAAGAAAAGGCTGATTATGCATCTCATACACAAATCAAAGTCAGATATAACCATCTTGCAGGAAACTCATATGACTGTGGAACAATAGGACAAGGACACAGAAAAAAACACTAAATGGATTCAACAAATAATAGCAGCAGGGGACAGTACCTCATCAAGAGGGACAGCTATAACAGTTAAGAAATTTTTTAAAGGAAACATCTATAAACATAGTATTGATACAAAAGGTAGATGGTGTTGTTTCACTTGCTCGCTCCCAGCATACAAAAAATGTTTATTACTCTGTAATGCATATGGCCCTTGCAACTATCAGCTGGATTTTCTAATTGAAATATATAACTAATATATAATTATTTGTTCATAATTGGTGGAGATTGGAACATAACAATAAATCCAACCAAAGATAGATCAAATAAAAATAATACTCAGTTGCCTCAAGCCACAACTTTTCTGTCAGATTAATTGAAGACTTCAACCTAATAGACCCCTTTGAACTTAACAACACAGACAGTCTAAGTAACAGATACGCATACTTCACCCCATACCATAAGACCTGGTCAAGAATTGACATCTTTCTAATTTCTCAAAGCATTGCTATGTATGAAGTACAGTATAACTCAGGACCCAGATCATTGTCAGATCACTCAAAAAAATATATAACAGTAACACAAACTAAAACTGGAAATACCACCCTCAGTACTTCAAACTGGTCTTTAAACTCAAACCTGCTGAAAGCTAAAGAAGTGGAGCAAGAACCTGTAAACTCTCTAATTCAATTAAATGAAAACCTTGAAAAAATTGTACTCTTCTGGATATTCAATGTGCAGCCTTTAAAGCCACGGCTAGGGGTACCCTTATTCAAAAAGCATCATTTTACAAAAAGCAAAAAAGGGAAAATATAAGCAACATAGAAGGTAAGCTAAGAAATCGAACTAGCACTACAAAGAAATCACACTGCTATTCTCAAGAAACAAATGGCAAGTATACAAAAACAATTAAACGAGATCATAACGCAACAATATACATTTTCAGAACCAAGATACACAAATATGCAGAATGAGCTCAGATCCCTTCCAAAATGTTAGCAAGACTTATAAATGTCAGGAACCCTACATGTAAAATACAAGAAATAAAATATAAAGACAAAACCTATAGCTCAGATAATGAAATAATAGGGGCTTTTGAAGAAATATTCCAAACCATTTACAGTCCACATGATCATATACATGACAACATGTTCCAAACCTTTGCAGATAACTTAGAATTCCCTCAGATTAATGAATCACAATCTAATAGTCTCAAAAGTTCATTAACAGTAGAGGAAGTAAAAAAGGCTATTGAAAGGCTAAAACGTGGGAAAGCTCCAGGCCCTGATGGCTACGTGGCAGAATTCTACAAACATTTTAAGCAACAATTAACACCAATACTTTTAAAACTTTACAACTTTATAACAGAAGTTGGAATATCAGACCTGTATCTGAACAACTCTAAAACAATACTTATCTCAAAACCCAATACAGATTCCACAAATCTTAACAACTATAGACCCATAGCTCTGATAAATATAGACTTAAAGATGTTTTCAATAATTTTAGCACACAGGATACAGAAAGTAGCTCCAGTAATAATTGCACCTGAACAGCTAGGCTTTATGAGTCATAGACAAGTATGGGACAACACATTAACCATAGATGCCCTATCCCACCTATGTGTCAGGGACAAATACACTTTATCAGTGGATGCAACAAAAGCATTTGATAGAGTCAATCAAAAATTCCACCTCTTTATACTTTTTCAGTTTGGTTTCCCAAAAGAATACATAAAAATGATCAAAATGCTATACTGTAAAGCAACTACAACTCTTTATATAAACAAAAAAAACATCTAACCCAATACAAATTATTAATGGCACCCGACCAGGATGCCCACTCTCACCAAATCTGTTCAATTTCTATATAGAAACATTATTACTACTAATCACTCAGAGAACATATCATCACTTTATTTCAGTATCTAAACCCCAAATAAAATACACAGCTTTTGCAGATGATCTCAATATGTACTTCAGTATCCCAACACTGATTTAAATAAAATCTTATCGTCCATTGATACGTTTTCTCTAGTATCAAATTATGCAATCAATCCCAATGAGTCAATTATATTTCCAATCAACCCCCTGGGACATAAGGAATTTTATTTTCCAGAGACTAATGTTAAAGTACAATATACTCTGAAATACTTAGGTATAATTTTCAGCCATACACAATCAGGTATGTTCACTAATAACATAACTAAAACTTGGATAAATATAGTGGGTAACATTAACAAATGGGAAAAGCCTAAACTCTCTATGTTATCAAAAGCCTCAATTGTCAAAATGAACATACTGCTTAAGCTCCTATACCATTTAAATGCCACTTTCATGAAAATTCCAGTGACCTTTTTCAACAAGATAAAAGTTTGACTGGCAAAATTTATATGGTACCCAAAAAGTACAAGAATTAGGTATAATAAATTAATACCCCCAAAAGAAAAAGGATGTCTAAGCCTTCCTGATTTTCAACTGTACCATGAAATTATTAATGCTAGTCGCATCATGCAAATAGCTAACTACGACCCAATAGGTAATGAATAGTGCCCATTATGGATTAAATTAATCCACCAAAACATCTAAAATGAACCCAAAAATGATTCCCTTCATTAATCAAGAAACTCTCAAGACTACAAATATTCACCCAGTTTTTAATTAATAAATCTGAAATTTTCAAGAAATTACTGATATCAATAAATCTAAAAGACACTATTATTCTTCTACAACCAATTCATAACAACCCTGATAAGTCTCTTATTTACTGCTGTTATCATTAATGTAAATTCTTGTGGAGCTTTTCTCCCTGGGCCTCCACTGAAAACAGCTCACCATGACCCAGTGGACTCTCCCGGTCAACAAATGCAAATAGATAAATAAATAATAAATAAATAAAACTACCAAACTCTATAGTAAACCTGGATAAATACCCATTAATAAAAAAACTATACAGTATGGGACTTCTACCAACTACAAAACCTCTCATTGGAAAACATCAAGAACCTAATTACAGCAAGCAATAATTATAAGGTGATAATTAAACAAATCCTATACTTAGTACTATAACCAAAGATATCATTGTAAATGAGCTAGATATCAAACTAACGCAACAAATCCAAAAATTGCTTTTACACAAAAAAGAAAAATGATCTGAAATACATATAAATTAATAGTAAAAATTAAATATCAAAATACAATACTGTTTTCAAAGTTCTGGGAAGGAAAAGGTAGTATCAAATCAGACAATCAGAAGGAATTAGCTATTAGAAATACTATGAAACTGATGCCATATAAAAATTTAATTTACACCCAGATCATGAGCTTCAATAATGCATATCATACACCTGTACACCTTAACAAATTCAATCCAAGTCACCCTTATCATACACCTGTACTCCTTAACAAATTAAATCCATCTAAGTCACCTTATTGACCTTTTTGCCCTAATAAAGAGACTGACATCCTCCATATATTCTGGAGCTGCAAAACAGTTTACAAACTATGGTGCTCACTAAGACTTTAGAGAAATCGGGTTTTTCAAAATTCACTTTGTCCTGGCAGACAACAATACTGCATATATTCAAAAGTAAGAATAATAGTTTCTCCAAACACATCACAATAACACACCTTATTAAAATTTTATATAGCAAAAAACTGGTTGGACAGATCCAAACTACCCTGGTCAGAATACAAGAACATGGCCAAAAAACATATTTTGACTAAGAAGCTTTATACAAAAAGCCAAAAGAACCAAACATATTATCAGAACTACTGCAAAGCATCAATTGATATTTTATCATAAATGGCAAACAATGTTAATTACACATAGATAGTAAACACAACTCTGAGATGAGAGTACTAACACCACTAGCTAAGGTAACATCCTTGTACATATGTATATAGAGTATAGTAAAGTAGACTGTTAACACTAGGTAGGTTGGTGTTGTGCCTCCAGTCATACTCTCATTTGTAACCTGAATGTACTAGTGAACTGTTATAATATAACAGTGTTCTGACTATGACATAACATAGCATAGCTTCATAGTAATCCAAAGTGTAATCTTAGCTTGTTTATATTTCTGTAGTAGAAATGTGTAATACCTAGTTTAAATAACTTGCTAAATGTTAAGCACTATGTAACATTGACTGTTTCATATGTTTTATGACCTGTTATTTCTATTTTGCATTTTATATAAGAAAAATACTCAATAAAAAGATATTCAATAAAAAAACATACACAGTCCATTGTTTACACTCAACTTTCCATGTGTTTAAACTGTCCAAATTTTTGCAAAATGCCCAGATTTTTGCCTCATTTATTTGGTCTGTTCCTCATAAAGTCCATGGTTTTCAGAAAAATCATGGAGGATTGAAGTCACTGAATAGTAACATACATTTGAGTTTCAGAGTTTGTATCCTTCAGAGAAAATGCAGGTGAATACATCCTGTTATTCTAACTACTTCCTAAGTTTATTAGATGAAGGGATACTTTATTTGTATGGATAGTACGCTGGAACAAATTTTTTATTCTGCCACTGTCTTTGCTGGTCCGTACAGTCAGATTTTACTGCCTGGCTGGAGACCTCAACATAACAACATAAGCAGGGAATGCTTAAAATTTGTTAAGGTTGAGTTTTGCACCACTATAGCATGCAGTCACAGTCTTCCTTCATAGAGCAGAGCCTGTGGTCACTACATCTGACGTCGATATTGCAGGAGGTCTGCCACAAGGCTATACGCCTACAAGCTTACTGAGAATATTGTCATTGTTTAATAGCTTACATTCTCTATATGTGACCTTGATATGGCAGGAGCTCTGCCACAAGGCACTGCACCTACAAGCTTACTGAGAGTTTTGTCATTGTTTAATGTAAGCATATTTATAATGACAAAACTTGCTGTGTATTAACTTTAATCAGTTAAATACATGCCTGCTCTGTAATTGAAATTCCCTATGAAATAGTCTTTGCACTCTAAGGACCTCTTACTAAGTTAGGCACTTCCCCCATTTGCTTGACCAGCAGACTATACTGTATGCCCCCGTTATTTAGTCTTAGGAAATGACAACCTATTTTACTTGCATCTCTTTGTTAATTGCTTTGTTCTGGATATAAAGTGATTGCTTTCACTTATAAAGTGACCTGAGGGTAGGATGGGAGGTTGGCATAATGGTTAAGGTGTTTACCTTACAGACACAAGGTTCGATTCTCACGTGGGGTAATTGTCTAGGTTTAAAATGGCCCACAAGGGCAGTTAGCCTAATACTACTCTATCAACCTATGAACCTATAAGGAAGTATAGCACTGAAAAGTCTAAATTGGTTAGAAATGCCACATCAACTAACATATACATAACCTACCACCTATAAAATTATCCAGCATCCATCTGCCTGTCCAGCAGTAAAAAGCATTCTACCCAACTATGTTCCTAGTTGGTCACTGTGATTCAGTGACCAAAAAACCCTGTTTGTCTATAGACCCAGCAAATCTGCTGGGCACTGTCTGTATTTGTACAAGATTGCTAAGGCCTGTAACTCCTTACCTCTATCCATCAGATCTATACCCTCTATCCCATCTTTAAAAGTACCTTTTCATTCCTTATACCTCCTTGCTCTCTCTTTTTCCCTTACTTTCTTACTGCTAATTCTCTTTTATGATTTTTTTCTCTAAATATATTATAAGCTTGTTGTTCATCTCACTTCATCTTGCAATTCTTGTTTTGTATTAGACTAACTTACATTTAATTTCTTTACAAAATGGCTAAAATTTATCTAAATATTAAATGATGCTCATATACCTTGTATCAGTTCGCAACCAATGTTTTTATATTATGTCTAATTTCTAATAATTATTTGAACTGCAGACATTTTTGTTTTATTTTCGAAGATTGTATAATTATTGTTCTTAATATGCTTTGCAATAATTTTGAGCCTTTTTCCCCAGGCCTCCACTGAGGACTTTCCCTGTAATCAAATGTCAATAAATAAATTAATTAATTAATTAACTGATTTGTCATTTTCTGAATATCTGAGCGGAATCGCCACACTCCATGCACATGCTGAAAATAGATCTGTTACCACTTTTAACATTATGAGCTATAACAATATAATAACAGCTATGAATGAAACATTCTGCTATGATGTACATAGATTTAACTTCAGCATTTGACAGGGTCATACACAAAACACTGATCGATAAATTCCAACTTGGTATTGATTTACTCTTGATAAGATGGATAGCTGCATGGCTTATAAGTAGGACATGGCAAGTATCATACAGCAATTGGACAGGTGGAATCTTGATTACAGACAGGATGTCCTATACGGCTCTGGCCTAAGGCCCTTACTTGTTTAAATTGTATCTTTCACATCTAACTTTTCCTCTGAGGTGTTCTACTGTCTATATGCAGATGACCTGAAATTGAATAAACTGATTACATGTGTTACAGATAGGGCATGTCTGCAAAAGAACTTGACTAAATTGACCATTTGGACACCAGAGAATAATATGTTGATAAATACATCAGAAACTAAGCATATGAGATTTGGGGGACATCAACTGACAGGTGAATATTTAATACAGCACACAATAATTGAAACTCTAGATTCATTTAAGGACTTGGGTAAATGGCTAGATCCAACTTTGAGTTTTTTTCTAATAATATCAACCAATTGGTTAATGATAGTTATAGAACTATAGATTGTATAAAAAAGATGTATAAAGTCTAGGAAATTAGAAATGATAAAGTCATTATTTATTAATTACATTAGACCCAAACTTGAGTATGGAATGACAACATAAACCTTATAAGAACACAAGCATGGGTAAACTTGAAAGACTACAGTGGGAATATACCAAGAGCATCCGTGGATGTGAACATTTAAGTTATGAAGGACTAAAATATCTGAACTTGTACAGTGCCTCTTATAGATGTTTAAGAGGAGATCTTATTCAAGTATATAGTGTATTTAGAGACAACTGTCTCTGGGAATGCTTGAGATTATCAAAAATACTAGAGAATCATCAGACAACCCATGTAGAAGATTTTATAGGAATGAGAAGTGTACTAATTGGTTCTCTGAGAGACCAGTTGATGCCTGGAACAGACTATCAAACTACATTAAAGGAAGCACTAGTATATATATTAAGAACAGCCTAGATACTTATGGGAACAAGTGTTTTGGTATATTGGCAGGTTAGAAGGGCATTAATACCCATGCTTTTGAAATATTTGTGTGTATGTATATATTGGTATGTAGTGGATGGTCACCTTTAGTTGCATATTAAATAATGATGAACTGATACATTTACTTATTTGATATGGGACACAGTTTTTTCCCAAAGCATTTCAAGTTTATCTCAGGGCATTTTTGCTATTGGTACTTTACAGATTGTAGGGTATGGGAGACTAAAGTAAGGGAATAGAACAAGAGGTATTCTTCCTAAAGCTTGTTGATGTTTGGCAGCTGTCTATATATAAATTAAAAATGTAACTAGTCTTTCACTGGCATAGATCCATCTGCTGTTAATGTCACTGGGGTGTTAGGGACTGTCCAGATGTACCAACTTTGCACTAGTATGTCTCTGTAAAAGCTGTATTTGCTAGTTATGATGAGGGCAGCGGACTCAGACCATTCCAGTCCTTCCACCTCACCTGCCACTTTAAGCACAGTCCAGTATTGAACCAGGTAGCAGAGAATGCAGGCTTGTGCCATGTTCCATGCCAGCACACATTGGTTGGCTATCCTGATGTCTTAATGAAATGTGTATTCATAATTTTATCTAATACGTAAACAGGTTATTCAGTACTCTGCAGCTGAGGTGCTAATGGTTATAAACTCCACCATAATATCTTATTACCTGTCATATCTGTTTGGCAAATAACTGCAGAACTTTTTATTAACATGCTGTGAAAAAGCTCTTTAGTGAGCTTTTTGTCAGTTTTCTAGAATTTTCAGCTATGAATATTGCACACATCTTAATAAGCTGAATTGTCAACATACATTTTAAAAATGTTTCTTCTTGGGAGCAGTCCTTTTTGTGGCATGGAAAGTAAAGGAGAATGCTGCTATGTGAAAAACAGAACGGTTCACTACATTGTGTTTTGGCTTTGCTTGTTCTAGTAGCTTGATTACTCTTACTGGGAATGTTGCATGTTTGGGCCACTTATGTAAATGCCAAGCACTGTACTATTGATATCTGAGAATCATTTACAACCAGTGGAAGGGAGTACTTTTATTCAACATTCAGCATTATGGCTGTACTTACACTGTCTAGTCTTGTTCACTGGGTCTTTCTTGTACACTGGATCATAAAAAAAGTAGAAGCTGTTTTTGTGGGATGAGCAAGAGAAACATGGTAAAAGGGCACAAGTGTTGAACATGGGGATAGAAGAGTGACGGTACAATGACTGGCCCTAAACATTCAAAAACAAGCACGCTGACTGGCCACCCCAACCAGCTTACCTGTTGTAAATCCTATTATATACTAACGAAAAAAGGTCCGGTCTCATGAACTTTTTCCTTTAGTATATTCCCTGATTTTTTTTTTCTTGTCCAGAGGTAGTAATGGAGAAAGGAAGATCTCCGTTGCTTTAATCTCTTTATGTTAAACGTGTTTAACATAGCGAGATACTTAAAAAAGCAATGGAGATCTTCCTTTCTCTGTTGCTGCCTCTACACAACACTGATGTGCTGTGTAAGCATGGAAACACGACCCTTACGCATGTGCAGCACACCAGAAATGCCCCAGGATACCTGTAGAAGGGTAGCAAGGAGCCATTATACAATGACATTATTTAAGAAAAGTAAGTATTTTTTTCTTAAATAATGTCATTGTATAATAGAAATAACCCACGGCTGGGTGTGGGCAATGCTGGATTTACCAACGGTTGTCTTTGTTTGGTCATTTGGGCTTCACCCTCGTGACCAAAACACACCAACCATGGGTAAATCCAGCATTACCCACACCCATCCATGGGTTATTGCTTAAATAAACAATAATTGGTGTAATGAAATTGCATCCATTGCTAATATTTTTTTCAAAATCTCGCCTACATTTTAGATTATCAGAATAACTATCTGTACTAATAGCGGCCAATGATTGTGTCACACTTGTCTGCAAAGCAGTTTTGCCCTACTAATGTCAAATTCTATCCCTCTCTCCCTCTCTCTTTTCTACCAGGCTTTCACAGAGTATTCCATCCCTCTTTCAGAATTATGACAGCTTTGGTTGTAGAAGTTTCCTTTTGAACCTACTTCTTAAGTACATACTTTATTTAGCCTCTTTTGTTTTCTATTTTCTGTTGTTGCATTTAACAAGAAGTACATTTCACAAAATGTAATTCCTTGTATTCTCCTCTTGAACAGCTGATGCGATAAACAATGCAGCAGGCTTCGGCTTCAATGGTTATGACAAACATGGACAAGCACAATGGGACCTGATATCCAACCTGAGAATTTTAAAGATAGAGGTAAGTAAACATGCTCCACTGATAGTGTATATTTCAAAAGAACAATAATTATACAGCGCATAACAGAAAACAGTGTCATCTTATAGTTAACCTTCGTGGATTAATAAAATGTTGCTATAATTAGCTTGCTTATCCCACTGTTAAATGAAGTTAATAGTAACTGATATTTTGCAGCTCTTAAACACAGGAGGTGGGTGCAAACAAATGTAGAAGTAGTGCAGACAGAATGAGAACTGTGAGCAGTTAATCTGCTCACTTTGCAGGACTGGCAGTTTTATGGTGTTATATTTCTGTCAACAGCTATCAGAAAACTGATAATGTATAGCAAGTGTTCTTCAAGGACTGTATAAAGAAGAGGAGACAATAAAAATATTTTATGTAGAGCATGATTTATTGTTGATAATCCAGTAACTTCTATTTCAAGAGCCAGTGTTTTGTTTGTCGGAATAGTCAAAGACAGACTGTATTTAATATTTGAACTTGGTGTCACCTACTTTGTGGCCTAACCTCTAAATCGGAATGCACCCACAGTGCATTTATGCTGACAGTATAATATACTGGTTGTTCCAAGCTTTTTTTGACTTTAGTTCATCTAAATTGAGTCTGGCTCCAGCATCCTGCATCCTTGTGTTATTGACCTGTTCGATATTTAAATTTCCCTCATTCCTCCCTAGTAGATCAACAGCCATGGATATGCATTTCTCAACTCTCTTTGTGGTTAGTCTGGTTGAGATGGGTATTCTGAAGCATTGGAGCAATTGCCTCATGTGCACTGACAACCCACTTATTAAAAAAACACGATGTGTAAATACATTTTAATGTTGGAGGCAAAACTCTGTCATACAACCAAAACTAATCCTATACAGGTTGTCAGTGACACTTGCACCAAACCTGCTGCACAGGGTAATGACCCTGCACATAAAACTACTTATGCTGAGGCATTTACAGGTAACCTTCCTAAAACATTAAAACCTCCTCCACAGCACAATCAAAAAAATCAGCCATCACATAAACACTCTGTTAAAACACCACACATAGCTAAACATAGTAACACTGTATCCATGCCTCTACTGTTAAGCCCTTAAGGCAAACAAATGCACAGCCAGATTTCCTGGTTATTGGTGATTCTGTAGTGAGACACACCGATGTCCCCCTCACCTGAGTGAGTAAGGAGAAAGTCATGGTTAGCTGCCGTGGCTAGGATCTGTCAAGTCAGACAGGCACTCAGGTCGTTAAACCACAGGTACCAGTATGATTCTGTCATAGTCCATGTGGGTGTTAATGACCTGAGACTTACCTTTGGCTACATGAAGTGAGACATGATCGAGCTTGCTGATTATGTGTCTCAGGAAGGTATGATCCTAGCACTGAGCAGCATACCACCTTCTCCAAGGATGATACCATATTACCAACAGAAAATTATTGATTTTTAACAATTGACTTAGCTTCTGGTGTCAGTCTGGTGGGGGTTACAATATCTAACAGTGTGGGAGGACATGGTTGACAGACCACACTGCTTTGCCAAGGATGGTCTGCACTTTTCCCCTCTAGGCTTTCGGATATTGATAAAGAACTATTCCAGATCCATATTGCTTTTTTTAGGCAATGCCAAACTGATCAACCTCCTGACTTAACTAAACCTTTGAAGGAATATCTGAAGATGGTACTGCTCAATGCTAGAACTCTTAACAAGAAACTCCACTCCCTGCAAGCCTTCCTCTCCCTGGAGAGTGTAGATATCTGTGTAGTAACAGAAACATGGTTTAAAGTCATTGAGAGTACCCCAGCAGTGCAAGGTTATAATGCCTTTCACATCTTTAGACCAGCTGCTGCACAGGAGGGAACTAAAGGTGGAGGAGTCCCAGTCTAGATTAAAAACAATCTTACATCCAAACTAGTTAACAAGTTTATCACCCACTGGCACTCATATAGTTGCAACTCACCATAAACAGGGTTTCTTACCATATCCTCGCACCCTATAGGTCTCCCTCCATGTCCTAGGAAACCCATACTACTTATCTCAATGTACTACAGCTGCTTACCATTCAACCCAATACGATCTTCATGGGGGATGCCAACTGCCACTCTGTAGATTGGAAATCCCACATCACTTCTAATACACAAGCCCAGCGATTCCTAAATTTCATTAATATCAACATCCTGTAACAGTTGAGCCCATTCTCCTACCAGGGGTACAAACATCCTTGACCTTGTACTCACAGACATGGAGGAGCAATGTTCCTCACCCAATGTATTGCCCTTGCTCATCAGATCTGGCCATAAGGCAGTATTGTTTGAAATAAAAATTAAATCCAGAGACTCAGAGAAACCAAAAAACTATTCCAAAGCTAACCTTGCTCTCATATGCGACACCTTGGTTAAATTCCAAGTTTCCCCAAACCTAATAAACACAATAGCATATGCTGAGCTGTTTACAAAATCCCTGTACAGACATACTGATAGCTGTACAGAGCGAGCTGTGCCCATTCATATTAAGAATAAGACATGCTCAAAAGACAAGCCACCCTGGTGGAATCAAAATATCATTTGGTTATACAACAAAAGAAAAACAAATCTTAGCCAAGCATAGGAAAAACAAAGCCCAACATACTAACACCCCCCCCCCCGACCAGTCTAAACAGGCAGCTATGAGGATCAACTAACACTTCAAAGGCTAAATTTGAAGAAAAAATAGCTTCTTCGGTAAAGGACCACCACAAAGCTTTTTGCAGATATGTTTGGAATAACATCAATGGAAATACACAATAATGTGCAGAACTTATTGTAAACGGCACTACCCATACTGAACCAGAGGCCATTGACAACCTTTTGGCTGACAGGTTCAACTCAAATTCACCTCAGATAGTCTAAAGGAAATACCACATACCACAATCCCCCACAACCGTTATTAAAGAACAGGTTTTGAATGCACTTTCCAAGGCCAAAAATACTGTATCAATTGGCCCTGACAGCATCCCAGGATGCGTACTAAATAGCATAAAACATGACCTGTCTGATTCACTTGAATCACTTTTCAAATGGAGCCTATAGTCAGGTTTTGTGCCTAAGAAATGGAAGATAGCTATAGTCATTTCCTTGCACAAACAGATCTAACCACTGATTCAGATAACTACAGGCCTATGAGTCTGACCAGCCTCATATGTAAGGCCATGGAAAGAATCATCATGGACATGATAAATGAGGGCATGGATAACCTGCAAACACTGGACCCATCACAGTTTGGCTTTTTTAAAGGAAGGTCATGCCTATTAAATCTGGGGAACATCTTAGAGCATGTCACTGAAGCAGCGGATGAGGACAAGACTGTGCACACTGCTTACTCGACCTGGCTAAGTCTTTTGATACAATAATCCACTCAGGCGTTATAGACAAGCTCACTAAATTAGGTATAAACCCTTTTATCATCCACTGGATAGCCAACTGGCTCACTAATAGGACCCAGGAGATCAAAATACATAAGGCCACCTCTACCAAGAAGCCAGTCAGTAATTCAGTCCCCCTGGGCTCAGTACTGGGCCTGCTCCTTTTTGGCATCTATTTTTCTGAAGTGGAAGCAAATGCTGAAGATTTATGGCTGACTAAGTCTGCAGATGATTGCAAAATGGGGGTTATCATCGACTCTCCTGCAGACTAACAAATGGTGCCATAGCCATGGTCTTAAACTCAATGCTAAGAAATGCATAATTGTACCCTTTGGGAAGTCAACCTTCCCGGCTAATTACCATGTTGATAATATGCCCCTAAGAGTCAACCCAGTGGTCAGGGATATGGGTATGCACATAGACAGTACAGGTTCATAGGTGTTTACTAGGCTAACAAATACAAGGGCCTTTTCAAGCCTAGCCATGCATCCCAAATCTCTGACAAGTTCTGGTATCCTTGATAAGTGTAAGCAGGGGCTTGGGAAGTGAAACATTTACAAGAAAGGGCCTGGGAAGTGAAGCATTTACAGGCTGCCTGTGTCCATTAGAGACATAGGTGCCAAGTCAGGAATGAATTTCCTGTTCCCCATCCAATTGTCCAAGTTACACTTAAATCGGGTTGGGGTGGAACTCTGCTTCACATGGCAGGGAACCTGTTCTGGAGAAGGTAGTCTCTGGGATAGATACCTGTGACTCCAGCGGGTCCTATTTATATCACAGGCAAGGTTTAAATCTTTAGAATGGGTAATTCTGGTGCTGTTTGTTTTGCAGATATGTAGGATGCCCACTGAGTGGGATCTGACAATGTCTTGTATGCCAGCTTAGATCTCTTCTCAACAGCCTCTTAGAGACAGAATATTGGGATATGGCTTTGAGGTGATCTGCATAGGACATGTTATTAATGCCCTGCATTCTTTTAGTGATAAACCTCTGGGGGCATTCCAGTTGCTGGATATGTCTGGTTAAGCACATACCAAAGGGGGCAGTGTACACAATGATATTGATAAAGAACTATTCCAGACTGATGAATGCCAAATACAGTGGAACAATGACTTCCTTGGACTTAGATGTCATACCTCTGTTTATAAGTTGCACAACATAGAATGATTTTCTCACTTCTGTAGACACATGATGGTCAAAGGCTAGATTACTGTCTGTGTGTGTCCCCAGGTCTCTGACTACTGGATCAGTTCTTAGGGGCGTGTTGTCAATATTATAAGTTATCGGGTGGATGACTTCCCAAAGGATACTATTTCACATTTCTTGGCATTTAGTTTTAGTCTGTGGCTCTGGCACCAGTTTTTGCTTTTGTCAGCCCTACCTAGAGAACATTTGTGTCAGTGGACAATTCAATGATAGCTCCTAATTTGCAATCATCTGCAAATTTAGTCAGCCAGAGGCTATTGATATTGGCCTTGACTTCAGAGAGGTAAATGCCAAAAAAGAGCACCAGGACTGATCTCTACGGAACTCCACTTGTGACTGGGATCTTTGTAGAGGTGGACTCCCCAATTCTAACTTCCTATGTCCTGTCTGTGAGCCAGCTGGCCATCCACTGGGTTACATAATGGTTTATTCCTAACCTTTCAAGTTTATGAAGAAGGGTATCTGCCTGCGCTCAGTCCTTTGGTCTTAGGGAGTAAAGATGCCCTAGTGACCCTTGTCACTGTCGACCAACTAATGAAAACTGGACAGTACTCGCAGGTAGGAGGATGTATATGGTTAGTTGGCTCCTTGAGTTAGTCGGGAACCTCTTCCTCTCTAAATTCTTGACGGTTATGCTGAAACAGAGAGATCCTGTGAAGATAGACCTCATGAGGGTAAATCAAAAAGTCAAACCTGTTCAACTCAGCCATTGGTACTTTACAATGCAATTATTAGAATTAAATAAAATAGACCACAGTCCTCAATCCTTTTCAGTCTTTATTAGCAAATGAGCACTGCTTAGATAACTGAAGAAAGGTGGTTACAGCTCTGAATTTATTATAAAAAATGTAGGCGTGTATCATGTATGGACCTCCCACTGAGCAGAGGGGCTGGATAAGAGAAGAGTAAAACTTTTATAGAGGATGCCTGTGATGTCGTGGGAGGCCTGTCCTGGTGTGCACGTGGGTGGAGTAACAGAGAGGTGTCTGATGATGCCTGATTTGTTTTCAGGTGAAAGCACTAAGTGGTTCATGCTACAATATATTTTATTTTATTTTATTTTGTCACTTGAATAAAAAGTTTTTTTTAGCCTGTTCGTATTTGCGCTGGAGTTTTTAACTGGCCATTACTTGGAGCTGCATTGGACTAATTTATTGGTTTGCTCTTGTTTTTTAACAGAGAGGTGTGTTTTGGTTTTAACATTCTTTTCAATTAATCATATTAGGTTGCCATGTATTGTTACATCTCCATAAAAATGTCGTATGATTTTTACATATTTAATTAAATCCATGGCAGTCAGATATTAAATGTGAGCATACCTAAGATGTGCTGCACTTTCGGGATCCCTACAAATTTAAAATTAAAAGTTCATCTTGTGATCCAAAACAATGTGGGTGTAATTCCTGTACCTGCTAAAGGGATCCGTTCTGAAGTGGTATTATAGTGAATGGTAGGGACTGTGTGGATGAGTGATCATGATAGGGACCAGGGGGCTGAGTGGAAAGATTATCCACCCTGGCGGACCTGCTGAAAGGACTGCCTTTCCGGGTGAGGAACTAAGTTCCAGCGGAGTACCAGTGATTACTCCTCAAAATAAAACCTCCAAGCCCTATCAAACCATTGCTATTTAGGAACTTAAATTCAAAAAAGTTAATTAAGAATGAATAACGAAAAACAAATATAATAATAAAAACTGAGAATCAAGTGGTGCGAGGCAAAGGAAAGTGCAAAGGAGACCTCCTGGATTTGTTATAGGATTTCTTCTTGTGACTCCACTTAGTTATTAAAAGGGGAATGGGTGACAAGGGAGCTTTAGCTGCTGCTTAAAATTCTAATCTTTAAGGACCGTTGTGTCTAGAGTACTGTAAGGGGCCTGCTAAGGTTGCCTGGTATTAAAGAACAAACGATGAGCTATCTGCATGGTCCCTGGAGCAGTGGTTGTGCTGCGTTTTACTGCTTAAAAGGAGTGCTGGATCTAAAGCTGTGTTAAAATCTGCCTTCATGTCATAGGGAATAGAGGCCTTCCAATGCCATTGGCCATGAAAGTGAATACATTAGCAGCCAGCTATAGGAGTCTCATTTTAAAGCATACAATAACTTACAGTCTGGTTAAACAACCTTGGAGGGAAAAATAATAATCAAAAACTGCCTAGCTAGTTGTTGGACATAGCGACTAGGGGTGGGCATTGAAACAAGCCTAAGCTGATGGTAGAATTAAGGAATAGAGAGCTAGTGGGGTTGAATATAAAAATTTAAATGATTTACACTGCATGCTGGGTCTGTCAGCTGGAGGAACAAAGAGTTGCCCACATGGTCTAGGGATTTGAGGGTGTCACCTAGAGTGAACGGGTGCCCACCCTATGAAGGAGGTGGGTTTCTAATGTGGTGAATCTAGAAAGCAAATGGTTTTTGAAAAAATACACATTTATAAAATAAAAATATATGTCTAGGGAGTCTGGATCTTAATAATGGTGTTATGGAGTGATTACACAGATTCTGCTGTGGTCTGAATGAGAGGATAGAATGGGGAGTCAGAATGAGGAGGGCCTGAGGCTTCCAACCTTAGCTGGCAAGTGAAGCCTTTTGGTTATTGTCCAAGGAAGTGAGCCTCATTCCACCTTAAATATGGGGGGCCACGAGGAGGAAGTTGGCCATTCACTTTGAGTAGCATGTCGAGACAAGTTGACAAAACCAGGCCGTCAGTCACTGTTACCTTTATCATAAGAGTAAAACTGGGGAAACACACTGAGAGTGGAAAAGATCTCTCCTGGAGCATCTCCACATTGAATGTTGGCCCCATGTAGTGAAAGGTTCCTGCTGAGAAAATAATTCAAAATAATACCAGAATATTCGGAAACTAGGTTGGTGGGGTCTACGTGTTCAAAGAAAACCAAGTGGACAGGGGGAGTCTTACCCAGAAAGCTGTTGCTAGGAAGAAAAGGTATACACCTAAAACTGCAATATAATATGACTAGGGAGTTTGGCAAAATAGATAAAAGAAACATAAAGTCAATGACAGAGAAAATAAAATAATGAAACCCCATGGGAGGCCAAGCTGGGTGGGCCTAAGGTGAGTGGGTGGAAGGGGAGGGAGAGGGAGAAATGAGTTTACATCAGTACCTCGCCAGTGAACCCTTGGATTACCCCATATGTGGTTAGCTAAGTGTCCTACTGAGTTACCTGTTTGGCTGTGAGATGCCCTTTCACTTAGAGTGGCTTACAGGTGGCCTACAGGCGGTCATCTGGCAAGAGGCAGTAAAGTCTAGACGGGAACACCTTAAGTTTGTCAACAATGTCCAAGTCAAGTATGGTGTCAAATGCCTTGGCCAGGTCAAAATAGGCAGTGTGATCCATTTTTGCCCTCGTTCATTGCTTTGGTGACCTTTTCAAAGAAGTCTAAGTTGAGTAGACATGACCTGTCCTTGATAAAACCAAATTAGGTTGGATCCAGTGTCTGGACATTTCCTATGTCATTAATGATTATTTCCATGATAATTCTTTCCATGGCTTTGCATACGAGACCAGTGAGACTTATCAGTCTGTACTTTTCAGAGTGTGTATATGGCCCACCTTTGTGCAGAGAGATGACTGTTGCTGTTCTCCATTCGTGAGGTATGAAGCCTGTTTGGAGGCTACAGTTAAATAACAATTCCAGAGGGCCTGATAGATCTGATAGATCATGTTTCATGCTATTTAGAAGGCAGGATATTGCCTGGACCCATTGATGCAGTTTTCATGGCCTTAGAGATAGAGTATTAAGAACCTGTTCCCTAGTGGTAGGGGGAGTTATATTTAATGGTATTTCCTGAGAAAATATTGATGGGGAGAGAAAGGTAAAGTTGGAGCTGAATTTGTTGGCCAGTAGGTTTGCTATATCTTCTGGCTTAGTATAGGTGGATCCATTTACAATGAACTCTGCACACAATTGTGTATTGCCTTTCAGGTTGTTGACATAGCTAAAGAATGTCTTGTGGTTGTCCTCAGTTTAGGACAAATTTACCTCAAATCTAGGTTTGGTAGACTTTATTTATCCTCTGAGTTGTTTGTTTAGTTTGAGAGTGCTTTTATCCTGCTAGGTGCAGCACCTCCTAAGTTTTGCCATGATTTTGTTATACAGCCTATTGACGTTGTGATTCCACAGGGTAGCTTGTTTTTTGAGTTAGTTCTGTACTTCTTTTTGTTGAGTACAGCTGCCCCTATGCAGCTATTAACATGATTGTATAGAATTTCTGTGAATGGGTTTGTGTAGGCAGTAATGTTCTCAAAGTTTATGGGGTCTTGAAATTTTTCCAGGTTATGCCTTAATAGTAGGAAGCTAGTTTAGAGTAGTTTTTAAATATTCTAGAGTTAGCTGGGGTTCCAAGTGTTCTTTTTAATTCAAAGAAGAACATTTTGTGGTCTGACTTTACCAGAGAAAACATTACACTGGGGGCGTGCAGCACTATCCCATGTTATTGAGGACCAGATCCAATACAGTTGCACCCCTTGTTGGTGTATTGACAATCTGTTTCAGGGAGTTTGTTTACAAAATCCAGGAATCTCTGTGCCTGTACATTTGGTGTCATATGTGATTCCAAGTTAATAATGGGGTAATTGAAGTCACCTATGCATATAGTATTGGCTTGGATGGTGAGTATTTCCAATAAGTTTAAATACATGGTATGGGTTTCTTAGGTCATAGAGGGAGACCTATAGCTTGCAAGGAAGTCCTATCTGGTTTTGCCTATGGTGATTTGAACGTGGAGAAGCTCAAGTGCATTGTCCTTTGTGACCATCCTTGAGGTATATTTATTTTTGATATAAATCGGGACGCCTCCACCTTTAAAATGTGTGGAAGGCATTATAATCTTGCAGTGTCGGTGTGCCTTCCTCCACTTTAAACCATGTTTCAGTGACTGCACAGACATCAGCATTTTCTAGGGAAAAGAGAACTTCTTTGGAGTATCGTTTTTTTGTTTAGACTCCTAGCATTGAGCAGTAACAGCTTTAGATTGTCTTGGTTTTCATTTACTATGTCAGAAGTACTTTCAGTTTGGCATTACCTAAAAAAGGCACTGTGGGGGATGACAGTGTTTTAGCTAATATTTGAAAGCCTAGAGGGGAGATGAGTAGCCTTACCATTGACCACTATGTGGCCACAGTGGTGAGGAAATCTATTTATACTGCACAACTTAAGTAAGGGCATGGCATCTAGATTCAAAGAGGTCATTATCCCACTGTACTCAGCCATTATCAGACCAATCATAGAGTACAATTCTCCTTCAGTATGTACATGACCAGGCATATGCAACAACTAGAGTGACCTCAGAGATTCCTTACAAAAAGAATGCAAGGCATAATAAGCCTGCCTTACACAGACTGCCTTCATGTCCCTTCCCTATACTCAGTCTCCTATAGATTGCTTAGGGGTGATCTGTGCCTGGCCTGCTAAGCATCTGAAAACCTCACACTTACGAATCTCATGCATATTCGTAAATCAAACAGTACCAGAAATACAAGGTCTAAGGACCTGAATTTTGTCTGTGACTTAAACAACACGCTGGAGAGAGGGTTATGTGTCCCAGAGGCTGCCCCTCCTATGGAACAGTCTTCCCATCCATGTGAGGCTGAGTTCATCTATTACCCAGTTTAAGCACAACCTAGATCAGTGGATAGGGAATAAGAAATTTACACCAGGCCTGGCACCCGTACCCCTTATGGACAGAGGTAGCTTATAAATGCCTGGCCCTCAATGTCCTATTTGGATACAGGACATCATTATTCTTTCAAGAAAACTTGGCTAGGGTTAGAAAGGCCCCCCATATCATTAGCCTAGTAACAATCTATGTGTTATGGAATACAGAGAAAGCTGCCTCCTCCAGTCAAAGGCTATACTGTGACTGAAAGTTGTGTACATGATTTATTTATTATTGTTTAATCCAGTTGTGTAAAAATGAACAGTATTTTGTATCATTTTATTATGACACATAGTAATAAGGAGTAGATGCAGTTATATTTTAGATTTTTTTTTAATTGTTGCATTTAGTAGAGTGTCTGTGCTTTTAGAATGCAATAGCACATTGCAATGTTACTGATAGAGTTGTACAGATTTTATCATATTTCATTAGCTGCCATAGCTTAGTTATAAGAATCGGATAATATGAATTTCCTTTAATTAAGTTTAGTTATCTAAGTATTTTAATAAATACAGTTTTCGGCATTCTGTATAGTTGTGCTGTAGTCACTCACAGATGTCATTATCAGTTTGAAGTATATCAATATTTAAACACTTAAAATTGTATATGTTTGATCCAAACCATTTAAGAACAGAATGGGATGGAGATAATTTAAAGGCATGAGATGGGTTAGGTGCTCAAGCTGAGGACACCAATATGGTAAAAAGCCCTGTGATGGGTGTGGTGTTTCGCAGCTTGCAAAAGGTTTATAAAACTGGAATACGAAGTACGATGTTTAAGAAAATGCTTTCTGAGCTTGGGAGAGGTATCATGAGTATTACAGAGTGGTGGACAAAATCATAACAAAACCTGGGCAAATGTCTTAGAGAAAGAGAAGAAAAGCCTTGTGACACAGAGATAAAGCCCTGGCTGTGACTCAGATGACGTTTCTTCAACTAGCGGCACAGGTGTTGGCGGGAACCAGGTGGTGGACCACAGGGGTGACACCAACTTACCCATCCTGAAGGGAGGGAGGCTACCTTGGCTCATTTTAGTGGCAGCATTAAGAACCTGGTAAGCTCCATGCTGCAAGCAGTGTACTATATGGGCAAGATGTTGCAAATATTTGGAAACTCCCATGTGTCTGCTAAAGGCAGCCAGTGCCAAATTTGCAAGCCTGCCACACAGCTCAGGGAGTTAGGATATAGTCCCCAGCAGCACTATAATGCTGTGCCAGCATCCTCGATTTCCTCACCGCCCATAGACTTGGGTGGGACTGTAAGACACAGGAACAGGGAGGGGAGCTACTGGCAGCTGAAGATCAGTTGTGAGGAGTAAGTGGCGAAAATAAAACAGGAAGAGAAGTAGTAGAAGAAATGGCTTAATAGAGACGTTAAATGAAGGAGAGTAGTACAGGCTGAAAAGTAAGAAGAAAACGTGAAGTAAATCACTCCAAACATTGAAAGGGAGGAAAATAATACAGAAGTCAAAAAATGACCCAAGACAAAGGTAAGAATTGGTGGAGACAAAAATATGGGGGTGGGAGGATGACATAATGGTTATGGTGTTTACCTTAAAGACACAAGGTGCAGGGTTTGATTCTCACATGGCATAACTGGCTAGGCTTCAAATGGCCCAAAAGGGCAGTTAACCTAGTACTAACCTATGAACCTATAGATATATATATATATATATATATATATATATATATATATATATATAGACAGATTTGAGATCAAAGTTCGAGACTCAGTCAGAACTACAAGAAAAATATGTATTCCAACAGTGAGTGAAAACAACTAATGATTTGCTATAACTACTTTAAGGAGAGATTTAAACTGATGTTCGATAGTTGGCTGTCATCCTACAAGAAGAGTACAAAGCCAAAGAAGCTGAGACATTTCTAAGAGTTAATATTATACAACAGAGAGTGCCTTCCATTCTTGTTGGTACATGGATTATTATTCATCTTAGAAGTATTATCCCGGTCTTTAGGGAGACCATTTTATCAGCAAGTGATTTTTGAGTTCACATATTTTCTGGCTGTTTTATAAACAATTTCACCAGTTTTGATTTATAATAGGCATTTTGTGTGTGCTAATGTAAAGTTTTAAACAATATCTTTTAATGTGTATTGGTTTTATGCAGTTAATAATTTTATTGTAATTGTTTGATATTTTAAAATCTATAGATTTCATTTATTTAACTTTTTTAATTTATGTGTTATGGGGTACATTGTGTTAGGTGAGATTATTCTGTGCTGGCATTTCGCCCCTGTATTTTTCTAACCCGTGACCCAAATCACACATTTCATGTGTTTGAGCAGTTGCATATCCTACATGTACATTGAGTGGGACAAGGTTGTCACCCCCTTTGGCCTCCCTGTAGAATGTGGTGGACATATTTTTCATAGAGTTATAAGATGCTCTCTGGGGTGAAACATCTCAGATGATGTTGCTTTGCTAATCTCCAAGAGGAATCTAGAGAGCCTGCCTATCATCAAAGAGTCATAGCTGGAATCAGTGCCCCATTGTTCCCGTATAGCAGAGCCAGGACCATTGCCCGTTTGTTCCCATGGAGAACACTCTGCACTATTCTGAGGTCTACTTGCCGGATTATCTCAGATTTGCTACAGATGAGGGACCTTGTTTTCATAATGGAGACATGGTTTGATAAGCACTTTGAGCTGTACTTTTCAGCAACTGTGCTCCTGATTATCCCTAGTCAGTAGTTCCCCTAAAATGATGGTGGGGCTGCCTGGCTGTTTACAGTGTGGGGTACAGCTGATGCAGATTCATAGTATAGGCAACAGCCTCTCAGTGTGTGCTGTGGGCATAGAAACACATTGTAGCTTTATCCTTATTTACTGTCTGATTGGTACTATGTAAGGATTTCTTCAGGAACTCATTGATTTCCTCCTAATGATGATGATGATGGTGGTGTACTCTACTTTGTTAGTTATGAAAGATTTTATGGAGACTTATAGGAAGGGCAGGGTGGATGAAGATGCTGTCTCAGGCACCAGGCTGCAGAGGGGTGCCACTCCTACTAGCAGAAAAATGTATATTTTTATTGTAACTTTTATTTTCTCATGCATCCCTTGGACATTCTTGAGAACAGAGACGCAATCCTCAGACTACCCTAGCTTGTCGCCTAGCAACATTATGAAATGAAGGAGAACGTTGCTAGGTTAATGAGCTAGGATGTTGTGAGGGCAGGGATTGCCATCTTTATGAAACTCTCATTCACATCATTGTTTCCTCTTAGTTGCATGCACGTGTGGCCACACACTTGCTGTTGAGACCTCTGAGCATGTCTGTTGTGTTGTTGAGCATTGACACCTGTATGCTAAAGCAGGCAAGTGAAACTGAGTTGTCGTCTTGTCCATGGGGTCTTACAGTTATCATCTTACCTCTAAGAAGAAAGAATTATAATTAAGCATTTAGCACGTCATATATAATAAGGTGCTATGATGCTCTGTGATTAGTAATGCTGGAAGTGCAGTGAACTAGATTTGCTGCATACTGAGGCAAAAGCATCTAACTATGAAGCTTGGCTCCTGCTTGGTTTCGTTTCATTAGGTACTTCAGTCCTATTTGATTTTCATATTCACATTACATAAGCAGTCGGTACAATAGAATATGAGGTGTAACAAGTGCAGACACGATGTTGATGCATTTTACTGTTAGCATCACAGAGCATTTTAAGCAAGCTGATCAGATTGTGCTCAACTATTTGTTTACAGTGAAAAAAATATTTTTCAGAAACACAGGCTTGTATCACGTCATCTTTGTGACACGACTGAAGTGGGATACAACCCCGTCAGTTTACACTTAGTTTTGCTACAGTTCTTCTTTTAGGTGCATTATTTTATTTGAAAGGATGATTCCATATGCACACATGTTGCTTATGTTATACACAGACATGCCCACATTAATATATAGACTACATAGAATTATTACCTTATTATCCAGCTTATCCATCTGCATTGTATGACCTGTGTGGTTGTGTGTTTACAATGTGAAAAAAATGTAGCAGTTATGTTGGTCAGCAGCCAGTATTTAAACCGTAATGTGCAAGATTAATGACCAAGCAACAACAAAAACACTGGGAATTAGTTAATTTGTAACATCATTGTGACCTGAAATAGTTGCAGTGTCTTACAAGACAAAAGATTAAGTAAAACATGATGTTATGTGATCCTATCTCGCCTACATTCTTTACTGATGGGTTCGGTGCCGATCCTCGGCTCCGACTCGGCACACTATACTATAGAGCGAAGTCTCTTATTGGCTGAGCTATTCTACATCCCAGGATGCACCACCACAGCTTCGCCAGATCTCGTTTGCCACTTTACAGCAAAAGACGTGGTCTCGGACTTGGCTGAGCTAAGTGTCTATTTTCTTCACAGATTTCTGTCAGAAATTTTTGATTAACATACCCAAAAGCTGTTTTAACAGCTATTGTTGTTGTGTGACTGGTTTTGAACAAAGTTTTGTGGTAAATTGATCTTTTATTTGAGGGAAAGGTTCCCGTTTTAGTTAGAGGGGCCTTGCCCTCACGCGTGAGATATATATTTTTTGTTAGTGAGTATTGTTGAGTGTTATAGTTGGAATAGTAATCCCTTTTTTTATTAGAGGGATCTTGTCCTTGTTTGTTCTTCTTTGACAGTTTAGAAAGTTTTCCCTTTTTGGTGTACTGTTTAGAACTGAATATGTTGAAAGAGCACAGACCTTCTGGGTTCAAGAAGTGCTCTAAATGCAGCTACAAAATGTCCATAACGGATGATCACTCTTTATGCGTGTATTGTTTAGGCCCTATACACCTTCAGGAGTCATGCAGCGTTTGTCACGCTTTTTCCTCCCGGGTCCTCCAAGAGAGGAAAAACAAATTGATATTAAAAGGGCTTATTAAACCTACTTTTGAGGAGGCTTTATCTTCTTCCTCTTCTCCATCGAAGAAAAAGAAATCGTCGGCTCCGACCAGCCCATCGGAACCGGCCACAAAGAAATCTCGGCAGGCTTCTCCATCGGCTCCACGGACTTCGGAGCCGAGGGTGGAACGGTCTGCCTTGATGCCTCCAGCCTCGACTCCTCTGGCTTCAGAGCCGGCGGCTGGGGCTTCGAGAGGCGGGTCACCTTCATCGGCTCCACTGATTTCGGAGCCGATGAGAGTTGCCCGCTCAGACTCTTCCCCTTCGGCGCCGAAGTCCACTTTGGCTCCGAGGGAAATTACTATGGTTGTGGAGTCTCCCTCAGCACCGATATTCATTGAGACGATTCGGAGCCGGTCCCCCAGTCCTTCGGAACCGGTGGAGAAGTCGACTCAAACTCGTTCGATCTCTTCTCGGTCTTCGAGAATGTCGGATTCGGACATAGACAGGGTACTTCAAAGGCTGTTTCAGTCTCCAGTCTTCCAAAAGTTGGTCTCGGCTCCAGCCCAGTCGGCTCCGGAGCCGGTTGCCCACCCTGTTGTCTTGGTTCCTCCTCCAACAGCCTCGGCACCATTGGAGTCGGTGCTGGTGGAGCCGGTGGAGGTTTTCGGGTCGGCTCCGACCGTTACTCCAACCCCGCCCTTCGGGTCGGAGTTCGGTACACGGACCTCCTTGGTCGGCCACGGGGGTGACGCTTCGGGACCGATGTTTTCGGTTCCGAGCCTCCCTCTCGGTGCATCGGCTGTGGGAGTGCCGTCTACTGTTGTGGCCTTGGGGGTCGGACCTTCCCAGGACTCTGGGGGTCCCGCCTTCAGGGCCATAAGGAGTGCTTTGGCCAAATCTTCTTTGGCCACCTCCACCGTCTCACCGGCACCTTCCCTTGGCACGGAGACTGGTTCCTTTGTAGTCCCCCTGTCTCAAGACAGCAGAGCCCTGGGGCCTGAGGTCACCCCCATTGGGGGTTCCCCCCTTCCTGGAGGTCCTTCCGAGGCTTCTTCGGAGGAACCTCCCAGGAAGAGACAGTGCAAGAGGAAGCATGTCGACTCCCCGGATGAGTCTCTCACCTCGGACACCGACCTCGATGATGCGGAGGGGTCCCCCAAGTCGTCTTCGGATGATGTCTCCTTTGCAGACATCTTAGAAATCCTGAAGCAACGAGGCGACTGTCAGTCCAAACCCCCTTCTGCTGAGGAGTCGGTATTCCTCAAGGCCTTCGGGGCTCAGCCCTCCGCCTCCTGGGTGTCTCCGCCCTTCGATGAGCTTCTAGATTTGATCTCTCAAAGGGCGTGGGATCACCCGGATTCTGTGGAACCGGTGCCAGCTCGCCCCAATAAATTTCTTTCAGTCCCCCCCGAAAAGGAATTCCTCTCTAAAGGGGTGTGGCTGTAGATGCCCTGGTGGTGGCATCTGCTACCCAACAAGATGTGGCAGAGGCTTCTACGTCCGTCCATCCTTCTAATAAAGAGTCTAGGAGCATGGACCGGTACGGGAAGCGCACCCTTACTTCAGCAGCCTTTACTTTAAGGTCTCTGAATTATCTGACGCACTTCATCAGACTTCAGAGGGATCTGGTCAAGGAACTTTCAGATACCCTCTCTGGTAATCTACCTGAGCAGTTGGCCCAGACAGTTAGCTCTCAGCTGGCTACCTTATCATCATTATCGAACTCGTCCATGAGGCTCATTTCGTATGCAGCCGAGGGGGCGAGTAGAGCGGCGGGAACAGGTGTTGCTCTACGGAGACAGGCCTGGCTCCGCCTGTGCCACTTTGCGGAGGCCTTCAAGTCTTCCTTTGCCGACGCTCCCTTTGATGGGTCCTGTTTGTTTGGACCCAAGGTAAAGGACACCTTGACCTGCTGTGAACAAAAGGGTAAGACTTTGACTGCCGTAGGGGCACGCTTTTCCACTCCCTTCCGGCCTTATCCCAAGGCTAGAAGAGGGGGGAAAATGTGGTTCCGTAAATCTCAAAAGACTTACCCCTCACAGCAGGATGATTCCCCTTCTAGAGGCAGAGGAGGGGGAAGTTTTTCAGGTAGACACCATCCCAGAGGCAGCAGAGGCCCCCGCAACACTGGAGACCGTGAGTCCTTTCGTGGCTCCTCAACCTTCCAGCATCCCTGAAGGATTGCCCGACTGCGCCGCTCCGGAGCCAGTCGGGGGTCGTTTTTCGAGGCACCTAAAGGCCTGGGAGAATATCACTCAGGACCGATGGGTGCTCCGAATCATTGCCGGAGGTTACACCATCCCTTTTTCTCAGCCCCCCCACCATCCCGAAAAATCCTGGACCCACCACTCAGTCAACGGGATCTCGCAGCCATCGAAATCTCAAAGCTGCTTCAAAAAGGAGTCATCCAACCGGTCCCCGAAGACCAGACCGGATTAGGGACTTACTCAAGATTCTTTTTGGTGCCAAACTCAACCATTCTGTCAAGAAGTCCAAGTTCCGGATGGTCACCTTACAATCCATTCTCCCGCTGCTGGAGGAAGGTGTTTGGATGTGCTTCATAGATCTCAAGGACGCCTATTATCACATCCTGATAGATCAGGCGTCCAGGAGACACTTGCGCTTCAGCCTGGGAGACAGTCATTTCCAGTTCCGTGCACTGCCCTTTGGTCTCACCACAGCCCCCAGGGTGTTCACCAAATATTTGGCGGTGGTGACTGCTCACCTGAGAAGTCTAGGATTCCAGGTGTTTCCATACCTAGACGACTGGCTCCTAACTGCCACCTCCAGGCGTCTACTCTTACAGAACCTAGCAGCCACTATATCTCTAGGCAACTCCCTAGGAATCACCTTCAATTGGGCAAAGTCTGTGTTGCTGCCATCTCAGCGCGTACGGTTTATCGGAGTAGAGATAGATTCAAAGCAAATGCGGGTCTATCTTCCTACAGAGAGGATAGAAATATTACAGTCTCAAGTTCGAGCATTGCTCCTCAAACGCCGAGCCCCAGCCAGGATGGTCCTACAACTGTTAGGTTCCATGTCAGCCACTGTTCTCCTAGTTCCCTTGGCAAGATTGCATATGAGGATTCTCCAGTGGCTCCTGTCAGTCCAGTGGTCTTATCAGGATCTCCCTCTCAGTCACCTCATTCTGATCATGGAGACGTGCAAACAGGACCTCCGTTGGTGGCTTCTTTCCTCCAACCTGGATCAGGGGCGACCCTTCGTTCCACCACCTCCAGTGGCCACATTGACTACGGACGCCTCCCAGATGGGGTGGGGGGGACATTACCTGGGCAGGTCAGTCCAAGGCAAGTGGCACTCCGACGAGAGTTTCCTCCACATCAGCATACTGGAAATGAGGGCAGTGCTTCTATCGCTACAAGCACTACACAGTTACCTCCCCCAGGGCATGATTGCCATTCAGTCCGACAACATGTCAGTAGTCTGGTACCTGAACAAGCAGGGAGGGACCAGGTCCTACCCCCTTTGCAGAGAGGCCATGAAAGTATGGGATTGGGCGATTGCAACCAAACATTTTCTGGTAGCAACACACATTCCGGGGAGATTTAATGTGATAGCCGACAGACTGAGCAGAACTATTCTCTCCCCTCATGAGTGGTCTCTGAACGACAGAGTGGCAACTCAGATTTTCAGAAGATGGGGAACTCCTTGTTGCAACCTGTTTGCAACTCCTCTCAATACGAAATGCCAACAGTTCTTCTCTCTCACCCCAGTTCCGGGGGAGTTTCCCAAGGACACCCTAGTCCAAGCTTGGCCCACCGGCCTACTGTACGCCTTTCCACCGGTTCCCCTTCTTCCCAGGGTGATCCAGAAGGCGATTCACTTGCAGAGCAAGATGATTTTAGTTGCCCCATACTGGCCTCGTCAAGTCTGGTTGCCCTTTCTTTGGAAATATGCACTGGACGGTCCATGGTTCCTGGACCAGGTTTCAGACCTCTTGATCCACCAGTCGGGACAACTTCATCAGTCCCTTCACTCGTTGAGGTTAACAGCTTGGCTCCTCCTCTTCCGACCATAGTCAGGAACCATGTTTTGGACTCGGAAGTCATACATATCTTGTCCTCGGCCCACAAGACTTCGACTAAAAAAATGTATAACAGCAAATGGAAGAGATTCGCTATTCGGGCCCAACTCCGGGGATTAGATCCCATTACTGCCCCAGTGTCAGAAGTTTTAAAGTTTTTAGCTTCTTTATTCAATCAAGGTTCTTCGGTCTCTACCATCAAGGTTCAATTGGCAGCTATTTCTAATTTTCATGAAAGTATAGACCCACCTTTGATGAGCAATAAGTTGTCTAAAGCCTTTATGAAAGGTGCTGGGCTGCTACGACCTCCGATTTCTCATCCCGCTCCACCGTGGGATCTTAATTTCGTATTAGGTGCTTTGACCTCTTACCCCTTCGAACCGGCAGCAACTTGTGACTTGAAATTTCTTTCTTGGAAGACTGCTTTTTTGGTGGCAATTACATCAGCCAGAAGAGTTTCGGAACTTCAACCCCTATGTGTCAAACCACTGTACCTGGTTTTTCACAAGGATAGAGTATCCCTCAGGCCTAATCCATCCTTTGTTCCCAAGGTTTGTTCTAGTTTTTGTCTTCAACAGTCATTGGAACTTCCAGTTTTCTTCCCAAACTACTCAGACAGAGCGGAATACATCTTCCACTCATTGGATGTTCACAGGCAATTGCATTTCTATTTAGATAGGACGCACCAAACACGGAAAACAGATCAGTTGTTTGTGTCCTTTTCGGACAATAAATTGGGCAAAGCCATCACGAAGGTCACTATTGCCAAGTGGATCAGGGACTGTATCAGCCATACTTACTTCCTTTCTAATAAAGAGCTTACAACCTCAGTGAAAGCTCATTCTACAAGGGCTATGGCTACTTCGACAGCCTTTCATTCTAAGCTTGCCATTAGTGACATTTGTGCTGCGGCTACCTGGTCCTCTCCTCACACATTTATTTCTCATTACAAATTGGATGTGGCATCTCGGGGGCGAGCTTCCTTCGGTTCCACAGTTCTCAGGAGTGTTTTCCAATGAGCCACCCAGGAATCAGGTGCTAGGGACGTTGTCCCATCAGTACAGAATGTAGGCGAGATAGGATCACATAACATCTTTTAGTTATGTACTTACCATAACTTTAGATGTTTGGGATCCATCTCGCCTACATTCCTAATAACCCACCCTCCTTCCCCCTGCCTTGGAGATCAGAAGATACCGGACGGTTCAAGTTTAGCCGTTTCATCTTGAAACACCTGGCAATATTATATCAACAGTCTGTGTGTGTGTGTGCATGTGTGCGGACAAACAAGATCTGGGGAAGCTGTGGTGGTGCATCCTGGGATGTAGAATAGCTCAGCCAATAAGAGACTTCGCACTATAGTATAGCGTGCCGAGTCGGAGCCGAGGATCAGCTCCGAACCCATCAGTACAGAATGTAGGCGAGATGGATCCCAAACATCTAAAGTTATGGTAAGTACATAACTAAAAGTTTTTCCACCTCTAATGAAGTCTTTCTTTGGCTGAATAACGGCTGAATAACGGAGTCTTCTAAAAAAGATCACAGGAATTAAAATAAAATAGCCATTCATCATTTAAAAAAAATGTGCACTTTTAGAGTTACGTTATTGTTAGTAAGAACTGCATTTTGTCGTTACTATGTTTTAAGTATTACTTCTATTGCCACATGGCTATTGCCACATGGTTATCGATCATGTCTGCATTTGGTTGCTAAATAGGAATGCTTTGATGAATATTTCTGGTCTGTGACAATTGATGTAATGTGCTATACTTGGCACAATGTTTTGCAGTATTTAGGACCTTGGCAATTCACTTGAAGCTACCTTGTGGCTCATTTTGTGAGTTTTTACCAGTTTTACTTTGGCTGTGGTTAAGTGGACTAACTCAGCCTACTGCTCTCAAAGTATTGCCATGCGCCACTTCTAAATCATAACTTTGGGCCCTTCAGGAATCAGCATCAGAGAGATTGCAAAATAAAAAGGTGTTGACGAAAATGTTCTGTTGTGAAGCATGTGGACTGTAATAAATGATCCTTCCTTACACTCACAGACCTGCAGGTCTGCTGAATTAGTTCCTGTTGTTTATCCTATGTTTGTATTTGCTGTCTGGTGAGTTCTCACTCGAACAATACAATGGCTCAGTGAGTAATATTGTTGCCTCACAGCAAGAGTTTTTTCCAGTTAATTTCCTGGCTGGGGAGCCTTCTGTAGAGCTTACTTGTCTTCTCTTTATTCACATGGCTTTTTTCTGGATATTCCAATTTCCTGACATAGTCCAAAGATATGCGGTAGGGGGATTGGCAATTCTGAGTTGTTTGTGGGTTTGTGTAATGTGGAAGAAAGATCTGGCAATCTGCTTCTATTCTGTACTGTGATGGCGGTGGCTGTTCATGAGGTCACTATAGAAGTCGGATGTGACTCGACAGCTTTGGTTGGATGGCTGGAGTTGGCACTGGGTGTTAAGTAGCTCAGATGGCATGTTATGTTCTGACCTGGGCTTTGTACAGAATATGTTTATGTGTGTGTGTGTGTGTGTGTGTGTGTGTGTGTGTGTGTGTGTGTGTGTGTGTGTGTGTGTGTGTGTGTGAGAGAGAGAGATTGAGAGTTTAGTCTGTTAAATTCATTATTATTTTATTTACTGTCAGGATTTATTGGTTATAACTAGAAAGGTTGACTATTATTTCAGTTTTGCATGATTATTAATTCAGAACACCATTTAATAATATATAAACATACCAATCAACTTATCATTGTCTGCCATGATGTATTATTAATTGTACAGATAACAGTCTAACATGGACAGTTTACCCACCATAGGCTAGACTGTGGCAGAACAATTAGCAGCTATGAACATAATTTTTAATGTTTCCTTTTTTTACAGGTTGGTGCAGCCTCAGAGGTAGTATATTTAGAGATCAGACATCGGGGAGTATGGGGTTGGTGCAGTCAGTCAAACGTTTTTAATTCCTTGCCATGTCTGATATAAAACTGATAAGTTATGATTCAGTAAGCCTGACTTTTTAAAAAAAAACTTTATTGAATTATCAGTTGTGATGTAGGCAAATTTACACTTACATAAAATCAATCAAAACTGTATTAACAAGTTCATGTTTACAGTCATTATATTTCACATATATTGCTATATATCATATAACCTAAGCAACATTACATTACTTATTCAGTTCCTACCCCTTTTTTAAATAAGAAACATCTTTATTAAGCCATCACTTACAACATAAGCAGTCATACATGTATAGAAATGAAAACAAACTACACCAACACAGGCCTAGTTGCAAGCATTTTACATCACAAACCATACTGAAACACTCCCAGTTGCAAACATACTACTTATAATCTGCCCAATTATTTTCAGTCAAACATTACATAGCTCATTCAAGTCCTACCGTTTATAAAATCTCATTCCCCCCCTGTATGTTTTGTTCCCACAATTCCCATTTTTCCTATGTAGCTTGCTCCTACCGTTTTCTGAAGATCTCATTTCCAGTTGTTTTATCTCTGTTACTGTTTTCACAACTTCTAGTGTAGTTGGTTTACATTCTGATTTCCATTTTCTAGTAATTGCTTTTTGTTTGGCAGCCACCATAGTAAGACACAGCAAGGCCTACCATGTCTAGGCAATTACGATTCTGTATCATAGTTTAGAAAAATCATCTCCCTCGTCACACCAATCCACCCACCCAGCATCTGCAAGTGCATCCTGCAAGGAATCCTTAAAGTCCACCAACACACAGCACTCCCAGAAAATATGTTCCCAATTACCTCTTTCTTCCCTGTCACACCTCCAACATTTGCTGTCTGCCTGAGGAAAAATTCTCTGGAGTCGACTTCAGGTATAAAAATATTTTTGCAAACATTTCCAAGCAAAAATCCTAACTCTTCTAGATTTTGTTTCACATTTGGGAGACATCCATATATTCTCCCATTGTTTCTTTGTAAATTGTTTATCCAACCTGTCTTCCCAATCCTTTCTAACCTCCTCTGATTGATTCTTATAGTTTTCATGCAGTGTTTTAAATGCTCTACTAATTATTCCTTTTTAATGTCAGCTTTTGTTCTAGAGTCTACTAAACATTCTACCAGTGCTGGTCTTTCATTTAGGGACCCCTATTTCTTTCTCTTTGCCTGTACTCTGATATCAAACCTAGATAGGGAAGGCAATCTCTAACCTGCAGACTAAATAAATTCTTGGCATCTTCCCATTCTGTCATCTTTCCTTCTCTAATTATTTGCTCCCAGTAACTTGGTTCCTTTGCCAGTTTTCTACAATAAATTCCTGCCCTCTCTTGCCAATTGTTTATATCCCTAATTGCAGTCATCCTTATCAGCATAATCTCCCGTTTCCATTCTCATGTTAGGTTAGTCCTTAAGATACCTTTTGCTACTGTATGGCTGTAATATTCTGTATGATTTTTGTTATTCTCCTTAAAGGCCTGCATCCAAAACCCCAGTCTGTCCTTGTTTCTTGAGCTTCCCCCTGTTTCATCATCATCCCTTTCCACTTTGAATTATAGTTTTCTGCTTGTACTAGGTATAGGAGCATTAACACAAGCAACCCCCCCCCCCCAAACACAACCCAAATGACGCATAGCCCACAGACTCCGTGTGCCACTCAACCACAGCCCATAAGGCAAAACAATGTGCCCAAAATACTAGTCATAGGTGACTCTGTAGTCAGCACACTGATGTCCCACTCACCAGTCTAAACAAGGAAAAGGTTACTGTCAGCTGCCTGTTGGGTGCCAGGATCTGCCACATAACCTACGCACTCAGGTCACTCCACAACAAGTACAAATATGACTCTGTCATTGTCCATGTTGTTGTGAATGACCTGAGATGTACCTCCCTGGACTACATGAAAAGAGACATGGAAGAGCTCTCCAATCTTGTATCCCAGGCAGGTATGACCCTAGCCCTGAGTAGCATCCTGCCATTGCCCAGAATGATACCACAGTACAAGGACAAAATTATTGACTTCAACAATTGGCTAAGCTTCTGGTGTCATTCTAAGGGGATCCAGTATCTGTCTGCCTGGGACGACATGGTCGACAGACCACAATGCTTTGCCAGAGATGGCCTGCACCTGTCAAACCTGGGATTCTGGATACTGGCTAAGCCTCTTGCCGCCCCTATAGTGCCTTTTTTAGGCAAGGTTCAAATGACAAATTTACCACCATAACAGGAACAGGCAAGCAAAAACTGAGGGTAATGCTACTCAATGCTAGAAGTGTAAATCTCAAAATGCACTCCCACAAGGCACTCCTTAAAATGGAGAATGTCGATATCTGTGCAGTGACTGAGACCTGGTTCAAGGCTCCAGAGAGCACCCCATGTATTACCAGGGTATAACTCATACCACACTTTTCGGCCCTCTAACCTGGACCGGAACACCAAAGGCGGAGGTGTGTCCATATTCATTAAGGATATCCACACCTCCAGGCTAGTTGCTCAGCATAATGCATCCGAGGTTATCCAAGTGCAACTAACTCTGGGCAAAATGCAAAACTGCAATCCAAATTGTAGCTTGCTACAGATCCCCCACCATGCTCCAGTATTCCCACTCCTCTTTTCTTGATGTACTGGAAAATATTATGGTTCAACCAAACACCCTAATAATGGGCAATTTCAACTATCCCACCATTACCTGGGAAAACTACTCATGTACCAACTCCTTCGCTCAACGCTTTCTGGAGTTCATAAATTCCAATGCCCTGGATCAACTTATCCACAACCCCACCAGGGGCAACAGTATCCTAGACCTAGTCACTACCAACATGAGTGACCGGTGTTCCACAGCTGAAGTCATCTCCTCGTTGGTCAGATCCGTCCATAAGTGAATCACTTTAGATATCCACATCCTGCCCCCACCCACCATTAAGGAAACCACAGTAAAAAATTTCTCCAAAGCCAACTTCATGCTTCTTAAGACAGAAGTGGTGAACTTCATGACACCCATGCAGATGGACAATACAGTTATGACTGCTGAATCCTACACAAATGCACTCTATAAGCACTTACACTTGTGCATGGATCGTGCTATCCTAAACAGAAATAAGACGCTATCCTCCAAAAAAAGGAAGCCAATCTGGTGGTCCCCTGCCATAAACAAACTCTACAACAGAAGGAAGAAGCTGTTGCAAAAGAGAGTAAAATCCCATGAGTGGAGGAGCTCCCTGGTCAGCCTCAGTAAGAAGCTGAGATCCCTTATAAGATCCTCCAAAGCTAGCAATGAAAACAAAATCGCCACTGATTCTTGGGGCAACCACAAAGCATTCTATAGCTATGTTAAGAATCTCAATGCAACACGCAGATCTGCTCTGAGTTACAGCACAATGGCACAAAAATTACAAAACCAACTGATATTGCCAACATCCTGGCAGATAGGTTCAATGCTAACTTTACCCCTTTTTCACCCCCCTAAAGGTTCCATATCTATACAGGAAGAATGCAGAGTCCCTGCAATCACAACTATGTAGGTAAAATCTACACTCTCTAAAGCCAAAAACACAGCATCCATGGGACCAGACAACATCCTAGGCTGCATTTTACATGAACTTCAGAATGAACTGGCTCCCCACCTAAACACCATGTTCAATCATAGCCTCACGTCAGGCTTTGTGCCCACTGAATGGCTCACAGCATCAGTTATCCCACTCCACAAAGGGGGAGCCACCACTGATCCCAGGAACTATTGCCCTATTAACCTGATGAGCCTGGTCTGTAAGGCCATGGAACATATCATCATGGAATTCATAAACAAAGACATTGGTAACCTCCAAACTCTGGACCTCCCACCCAGTTTGGGTTTGTGAAAGGCAGATCATGCCTCCTGAACCTGATTGACTTCTTTGAGGCAGTCACCAAAGCCATAGATGAGGGTAAGGTGGTTCACACAGCCTATCTTGACCTCACCAAGGCTTTCAACACCATCCCCCATTCTGGAATTATAGCTAAACTCACTAAACTAAGTATAAATCCCTACATCACAAGATGGGTTGCCAACTGGCTCACTGACAGAACCCACACTGTAAAAGTTGCAGACTCCAAATCTGACTTCAAACCAGTGACAAGTGGAGTACCACAGGGTTCAGTCCTGGGAACTCTCCTGTCTGGTATCTACTTCTCTGAAGTACAGGCTAACACAGAAGGTCTTTGACTAACGAAGTTCGCAGATGACTGCAAACTAGGAGCCATAGTCGAGTCCCCAAATAATGTGGACATCCTACAGAAGGGCTTCACTGAGACAGATACCTGGTGTCAGAGCCATGGCCTCAAGCTCAATTCCAAAAAGTGCATTGTCAAACCCTTGGTAAAAACTCTGTACCCATGAACTACCACATATGCAGCAGTCTACTTAACGCTGAATGTGTGATAAGAGACCTTGGGACCCAGGTGGACAGTAGTCTCTCCTTTGATAATCACATCACCGCAGTAGTCAGGAAATTCTTCTAAGTGGCACACCTCATCACAAAAGGGTTCTCATCCAGGAAAAAAGAGGTCATTGTTCCATTCTACTCAACACTCATTAAACCCATTATAGAGTACAATGCCCCTTTTGGAATGTACCTCACAAGACATCTGCAGCAGCTGGAAAGGCCACAGAAGTTCCTCACAAAGAGTATTACTGGCCTCAAACATATGCCCTACACTGACCGTTTCAAAAAACTCCAGCTTTACTCCGCAGCATATCGCCTACTCTGAGGTGATCTCCGCCTAACATTATAAAGCTATGTCAAACCCAGAGCTGTTGGACATGCTACACCTAAAGAAATCCCAATTCCTCCAAGCTACATGCTGTAGGGACCTAAACCTTGTCACCACAATAAATAGGACATGCTGGAGGGATAGATTCCTGTCCCAGAGACTTCCCATACTCTGGAACAAGCTATCCATCTACGTCAAGCAAAGTTCCTCATTAGCACTCTTCAGGAAAAATCTTGATGAGTGGATGGGAAATAGGAAATACACCCCGAGGATCACTTCTGTGGCTCTGCTCGACAGGGGCACATGGAAATAACTTTCTTGGGAGGCGTAAGCCAGGGAACTTTGTTAGCTTACCTAGGCCCTTGGACCAGTAGCCTAGTACCTACCTTTGAACCTATGAATTGTGTAAATCTGCAATACCCCTTCAATTTGGGTAATCCCAATCCACTCTGTTCTACTGCAAGAAATGACTTATCACACTTGACTCTTGCCATCTCCCCCTCCCAGTTAAAGTCCTTCAGCTCTTTATTAATTGTTAGCCACAACTTCTTCTCCAGTTGATAAAAAATATGCCTGATCTGTGTATAAGACTAAAGGGACTAGAAACATTTTAACTGCTTTCATCTCACTATCCATATCCATATAACAAAGCTTCCATTTTCTCAGTTTTTGTATTATCTTTTGTTTAGTCTTTTCCCACATATCCTTAGCTGCCACACCATTATCATTTTTAATCCATACTCCTAAATACTTAATTTTGTCATGTCCCCATAAATATGGATATTGCTGAACCAATTCATGTATGGGTACACATTTTACTGCTATTGCCTTTGTTTTAGCTTCATTAATTTTTTATCCCAAAAAAGATTTGAATCTGCCTCAAAACATTCCACAACACGGTAATGTCTCTTTCTGGTTTTGTCAGGTATAAAATAATATAATCTGCAAATAGAGCCAGCTTTTCTTGACTGCCATATCAATTATATCCTTGAATTTCTGAGTCCCTTATTTTCTTTGTCAGTGGCTCTAAATATAATGCAAATAACAAAGGGGGAAGAGGACATCCATGCCTGGTTCCTCTGCTCAAGCAGAAATTATCAGAGAAGACCCCACCCACTTTAATTTTCCCCTCCAATCTCTCATATATCCTCCTAATCAACCTTATATGTTTTTAGGAAATGCAAATGCTTCCATTGCTCTGCTCATAAAGTTCCAGTTTACTGTGTCAAATGCTTTCTCTGCATCAAGACCCACCAATAACAGTGGTATTTTCTTACATTCTGCTTCCCTCTGGATCATCAGTATTCTGTTAATCTTGCCAAATGTTTGCCTCCCCTCCACAAAACCACATTGATTTATATCTGTCAATTTTGGAATTACTTTTGTCATTCTTTTAGCCATTATAGACATGAACACTTTTTAATCATGGTTTAGTATTGAAATGGGCCTGTATGAAGCTGAGTCCCATGAGTCTTTAACCTCTTACGGTATTACAGCTCCCACTGCTTTCTTCCAGGATGTTGGTCCTTCTCCTCCTCTTAAAATACTGTTAAACAAAACCTTCCAGATCTCAGTAAGTCTGACTTTAATACTGCCAATAACCCCAGTATTTTCTGCCAGAAGGCATTTTTCCCTATCCAGAATCCATGCCAGTTACCATTTTCACTGTTTTTCTGGACTGTTTGGTAGTAATATTTATGACTAATCTAGGTGAATGCTCTTTTCAGTCTTTTTTCAGCAAAACCTGTTCAATGAAGACAACAGACTTAACAAACAATCTACAAAAGTTTGCTTTACACGAGGAAAGCAGAGTCCCTCACCCTGCAATCCAGGGGGTTTATTACCCCCTACACCTAGCCAACTAATGTAAGTAACTCCAAGGTAACAAATCTTCAGGTCACATTATATAAAAACATTTTTTATGTATTTATTTTCTACTGACTTTGATTACCATGAAAGTCCGACTGGGTCGGTGCCCATTTTCACTGGAATCCTGGAGAGAAATGCTCCAAAGTATTACAAAAAACATTTTAAGAACAATAATTTTACAATCTGCGGTATGCCAAAATGTTTAGAGTTTAAATAATTATACCAAATTAGACATAATGTGACAACATTGTTAACAATAGATACAATTTATATAACAATGATTTAATAATTAGAGAAAGTGTATGCAGTTTAGAGAAATTAAATTTAAGTTAGTATAATACAAACTGGCATTGGAATATAAATTGTGAAGAAAACATAGGGTTATGGCATATTTAGAGAGTCGGGGAGAGAAATCCATTACAGTTAGGAAGTGAGTGAAGAAGGGAGAGTAAGGGATTTGTAAGGTATGAATAAGTCTTTGTTCATATTTAAAGATACAGTAGAGAGTTGCTTATCCAAACGTCACTTATCAGAAACGTCAGTTATCAGAACCAGCCTTCCAAAGTTTTCGGGTAGGAAAAATCATAAAGTCTGAATATGTAAACATTATATGCATTTGCTTGAGGATTATTTTTGAGCTTGTAGCCAGCTCGTGTGTGAAAAATATTCTTTATTGTCCACTGGAATCGCTGAATGGTTGAAAAGTGTATGACTGCATGCAGAAAAAAAAACAAGATTTTATAAGCTTTTTATCCGGTTCAATTATATGTTTGATTATCCGAACAATTTGATTATCCGAACTACCCTAGGTCCCAATTAGTGCAGATAATCGACTCTCTACTGTATATTTTTTCCAGGGGTTGAGCAAGAATAGAGCCAGCTTTTTTCAGAATGGTTTTAAAGTAGAGTGAGGATGCTGACCTGATGGACATGGGCAAGGAGTTCCTGGCCTTAACAACATTGTATGAGTACTGACCATGCACAACAGATTTGATAGGCTTATGGACGGAGAGAAGTTTTTGCTTATTGGATCATAATAACCAAGTGGGAACATAGTTGTGTAGAAGGGTATTTAGTGCCTGGCAAGCAGATGAATGCTGGATAATTTTATAGGTGCTTAGAATCTCTGTATATGTTACTTGATGAGGTAGTTTTAACCAGTTTAGGCTTCTTGGTGCTGTTCAGTGGTGGTTTCTGAAAGGGGTATTTGCTGCAAATTTCACCGCTTAATCATTGTATTGTCCAAGTTTTACTTTTTCTGATGCCTGGAGATCAGGAAATGGGAGTGCCATAAAATATTGAGGGGAAGAGGTAAGTAGCAACAGGTGTAGTTTTAGTTGTATTTGTGAGAAAGTTTTTGGTTATGTAAAGCATCCCTAGTTTTTGGTGAGCTATTTTATACAATTTTGTATATGCAGGTCGAATTTATGATTGTCGTCCACTATCATCCCTAATAGTTTACTATGAGGAGTGACGTCAATGGTTGTATTTTTAAGAGAGAGGATTTTTTTCATGAGGGAAAAAAATTGTAGTCTGTATTTTTTTTTTTTGGTGGGGGGGTAGGGTGTTGAGCAGAAGTTGAGTTACAAAGCCATCTTTCAGTGGCCATTAAAGCTGCCTGAGTAATTTTTGGAGATGTGCCAGATTGTCTGATGTGCATATCAGTTTGGAGTGATCGGCGTATTGGCTTAAGGACGCCTGATGTGTGGATGTTTGGAGGGTGTTGGTGAGAATGTTAGAGGAGAGAACCATGGGTAGTCTAGTGTCTTGTGGTACATCAGTGGTGACTGTGAGGTATGGAGTGAGGGTGGAGTGTCATCCGACTGACTGATAGCTATTGGACAAGTAGCTTTTGAACCACAGAAGGGTGGGCTGAGATAGACCTAGTGAGGACATTTGACATAGAAGTTTGCTGAGACAAACTGTGTTGAAGGCCTTAGACAAGTCTAGAAATAAGGAGGAAACTATTTTGCCATTAGCTGTAGCTTTATTGACCTTATCTATAAATGTTGGAAGTGTAGTGTTAGTACTATGGAAGGGAGAGAAGACTTGTGTTGGGGGATAGGAGTTCTACTAACAGTTGTTTTCTGAATACATTTTTCAAGTATTTTTGGGGGTGGTAAGATTGCTATAGGTCTAGAGTTAATGATGTCTGTTGAATTTGCTTCATTGTGTAGAGAGATAATGCATGATATTTTTCTCCAGAGAGAGGAAACTCGAGATTCCCGGATTGAACTTTTTATAAGGATTGAGGCAGGATAGGCAATACTATTGGCTACTATTTTTAGGTACTCACTTGGAAAGTCATCTGCTGAAGCTGAGCATGGTTTATGCTTGTTTAAGGATAGTTTTATATAGGATATGGGCACAGATTTGAAGGTGAAAGTAGTTATGGTGATGTGTGGCTGTTGGACAGGGTTGAGATTAGATATTGAGAAAACGTTAGTTAGAGATACTGTACTCTCAGTGAAATACGTTGAATTATATTGCAGTTTTCAATGGAGAGTTATTTGGGGGGGGGTTAGGGTTGAATTTTTGGCTGGAATGTAAGATTTCTATAACTGAACAGAATTTTTTAGGGTTGTGTTTACTGTTGTTCTGGATGTTGTTATGGTATAGCTTTTTTATCTTCATTTATTTGGACAGTGCAGTGATACAGCAGTTAGCATTTTCACCTCACAGCAAGAGGCTCTCTGGTTTGATTCTTGGCTGGGGTGCCTGTATGTCCTCCCTGCATTTATGTGGGTGTCTTCTGGATGCTTGGGTTTCCTCCCACATTACAAAGGCATGCATCTGGAGAGTTTCTCCCCGGGCCACCACTGAAAATTGTCAAGTTGTTCAAGATACTGTGGTATTTTATATTTTTTCCATTCTTTAGTTTTTTTTCAATCCTAAATTAACATTCTACTTTTTTGAATAGCTAAATTGCATTATTTGTTTTTAGTCTCTTCCTTCTAGGAGTTCCAAGGCTGTTTATGATATTTAGGAAAGTTATACTGAATTCATTTACAAAATCATATAATGGAAAGATTTTTAGGATGCTCCAGTTAATAGATGATGGAGTAGTAATGAATATTTGAGTTAAACCTGGCCAGGTTGCATGGTATTTTATAAACATGCTGTTTAAGTGAATGTATGAGATGTCTGGTTGCATAGATTAGGAGATGGTCACTGACAGAGTCTGACCTTGTACCTGAGGTAGTGTATTTGGTAGGGTCTGATACTAGGATCCAATCTAATAAGGCATTTGATGTCTTGCTATGTTGTTTTGGGTTATTAATTAGTTGTGTGAAACTGTTTAAGTTCATGCTGGATGTAGGGGACTTACAGGTTACATCCGGCTAATTGATATTGACATCACCTGGTAGTATTTTTTCTTGTGGAATTATTGTGGATATCCAATGTAGGATATCTTCCAGTGTAGATGTATTGTTACCAGGAGAGATGTAAAGGGAATATCAGACTTGTGTTGGGTAATCCAGGCATGAAGTTCATAGGTGTGTACTAGGGTAACAATCACTGGGACTTTTATAAGGCTAGTCATGTGTTCCAAATCTATGGCAAGTTCTGGTAAATGTAAGCAGGAGCCTGGGAGTTGAAACATTTACAAGCAGGGGCTTGGGAGATGAACCATTTGTGTTCATTAGAGATATAGGTGCCAAACCAGGGATACATTTCTCCATCCAGTTGACCAAGTTACACTTGAACTGGGTTAGGGAGGAACTCTGCTCCACATCGATGTTCCAGAGAAGGGGAAGTCTATGGGATAAATACCTGTCTCTCCAGCAGGTCCTATTTATATTACAGGTAAGGTTTAAGTTTTTATAAAAGGTAGTTCAGTACTTTTATTTTTTATACATCTAATATTTATGGTAGCAAAAGTTAGATTACCAGGGTGGGAGGCGGGATTATAGTAGTGGGTGGAAAGGAATTGTCTTGATGTTGGTTATGATAGATGGGGCCAGGATCAGGGTTAATGTCTCCTCCTAGGAGGATTTTGGTATACTGAGGCATTATTCATTCTTGTTTTCTGGAGAATAATTTTCCTCTTAATTTTATTTTGATTTGAGATGAAATTGAGTTAATCAGTCTGTATGTGGGGTAAAGTTGAGGGGCATGATTAAATAGGTTCAGTGGGATGTGTGGAGAGTTTAGGGAAGAAGTATAGATAAAAGTGGGGACTGACTTGGAGAGCTGTTGTTAGGTATTATTGAGTCCTGGTAGGTGGAAAGATGGGCTCAGTAGGAGGAGAAGAAAAGAGGATGAGCTGAGGAGTAGTAGGATTATAGGATTAAGTTAGGCTATCTCTATGTTATCGATGGCAGATAGTAAAAAAGGGAATCAAGAAGGAAGAAAGAAGTGGCAGGGCTGTAAAATATTTGGTGGTGGTGGAATCTGAAAGCTGCTCAAAGGTAACAAGGAAGGAAGTATTTTCTATGTAGGAAGAGAGTTAAGTTGTCCTGGTGTCTTCTCTTATGCTTCTGAAATGTAAGTAGCATTTTGAAAGGATAGACTAGTAGGCTGTAGTCAACATAGGAAATATTGAGACCGTAGAGGTTCAAACTATGGCACTGTTAGGGAGGGCTGTAAGTATGAATGAATATAGTACAAAACAGTATAGGAGGAAGAAAGGTAGTTTTGAATTGCTTGTTTAACTTGTGGTATCATCCATACGGCCTTCACTAAGAAGCAGCTGGAGCAAATAACAGATACGCTTTAGATACCACTCACAAAAGCAGGAGAAGGAGCTAAGGTAATAGTGAGCTCAGGAGCAGGAGAAGGAGCTAAGGTAATAGTGAGCTCAGGTGTTATGATGCAAGAATGGTAAAGAAATTCACAAATGATGGGCAAATTGACATGATGTATGTAGGGCAGAGTTAGATGTATGGCAGCCTGTGACATGAATGTGATCATTTTACCTACTTGGGTACAAAGCTACATTGAAAGTGGAAAGATACATGATCTAACAAATTTTATTTCCCATGATATAGTGTTTGAGAGATGTAGAAGTGGAAATAGACGCCCCTTGAAGTAGAATGGCTGACGTTTGAAATGTCTGTACTTGAAATCCTAAGTTACGAAAAGCTGAACAAAAAAAAAAAAAAAACAGGAGAAGAGCAAATCTCAAATATTGCTCTTCTCCCTAAAACATCTTTTTGCAAGCACCTCCTGGTCTTATATATACCAACTCCGAGATCACCACACCTCAGAGAAAAGGGAATATTCCAAGAAATTTCATCTCAGACTTAGTGTATGTAAGTCCGTTCCTTTGGCCATTCAGTCTCCATGTTTCAAGACTCACTCTAGTGGGTCTTGACATCTCAAATGGTTACTGAGTAGAACATATGCTGTTTGTGGAAAGGATGCACCTTTGACCAATGCAGCCCTTGCCAGTATAACCAGTTAAGTAAATGTCAGGGTTTCAAATTCTGCTTGAATGGATAAGTGTTAGACTGGCCCTGTGTGATCTGCATGTTGGGAGCTCTATCATTTTCCTTTGACAAAATATGGAAGGATGAATCTCTTGAGAGTTGCTAACACACAGGCCCTACATACATTTTTTTTTTCATTACGGGGGGGGGGGGGTGCTGTGGAAACAGTTCTATTAATCTTGTCTACAAAACCAGCCTTATCACTGGGCAGGTGGGGGGTAGGGATGAGTCAGTAGCACAAAACTGGTAAATCGCATCAGGCACTGAACTGTCGTGCCACACCTCCAACATCATCCTCTGGACAGAGGAAAAATCGGTGGCTGTCATGAGAGAGTCTAATTTTATTATGACTAGTTTCAGAGGATTTTCTTTTCAAAGACATTGCCTCCGCTAGACATTCTAAAGTATACTCGTTGGACATGGTTATTTATATTAAAGCTCACCTATGGCTGAGTGGTGAAACCACTCACTGGGTGTGACCACCACTAGGTTCACTTCAGGTTGGTGCTTCTGCTTATACAATCATCTGATTGTGAGATGGCTGAGTTCAACAGTCTGAGAAATGCAGGTTCTTGAGATTTGATCCCTGTACTTGACCAACTCCTGGGAATATATTTATTGGATTTGCCATGCCTTGTTTCATTTAAGTTTAGTAATGTAAGCTAGCTGAGAACTTTACAGTTTTAAGATTTGTCCTTGCATGGGAGATGTGGAAATTACCACTCCCCATATAAAAAAATAAATAAATATATATATATATATATATATATATATATATATATATATATATAGTTGCAAGCTTTTCACTGGTTCAGATAATAAGGTCTCAGGAAAATGGAACTCAGACAGCATGTTTCAATCTGCAGTGACCTATCATAAGGCCATTACATCTGTCGTAATCACTCCAGTTAGTATGACTTGCTGCTGTAGTCCCACAAGAGCTGTAGTTTTTAACTGAGCTACATGTCTTATTCGGGGATGCTCAGAGCTTGGAATGGAAATGGAGGTGAACCTTTCTCATGGTGGTCTAACTTCGACTGGAGGAATGTTATTCTTCATAGCAAGGGAAGAAATAGCCAGGGAATTGTTATGGCTAGGCTTGTATAGGCCTTAGGGCTGATAGCCTAGTACCAACCTATGAACCTATGCCGACTAGAGATCTCTTAAAAATTGACTTGTTTTGTCTAGATATTTCTGGCACATTGAAATGAGCCTCTAGACTTCTTCAGGTAGTTAGAAGAATGTGCATCCCAGTTTTCTTGGCAACTCCTGGATCTCTTCCTTCTCTAGGATGTGAATAAGTAGCTCATTTTTCCACTAATGAGAAGGTGGAATCCTTTAACTGGAAGTTCACCTCCTCTTATCTTTAGTGAGTGCTCAGATTACCTCTTGGAGTTATCTGGACTGTTGTTGGTGTGGGTCTTTTAATCTGAATTGTTCTGAATTCATGCATCTTGTTTCTTGTTTGCTTTGAGCTACATGCAGTCTGGTTCCTGTACCAAACAGACTGATTTTTCTTCTCTTTAATTCAGCCTTTAGGTGTTAGATACAGTCATTTATCACATTTTCATGGCCTCTTTAAGGACCAATGTAGTTCTGTCATGTTGAAAGGGAGCTTAGTAATTCTGGTCGACAAGAAAACCTCTGTGGATCCTGATTTATTAGGTAATTGCCATCCTATTTCTGATTTTCCTATTTTTAGTAAGGTTAACTGTTAATTAGCATGTAAGTAGTATTCCATCTTTAAGCCAGTGATCTTAAACCACATCCAGAAAAACTGTCCTCAGATCAGCCCATACACCTAGTTAACAAATAATAAAACTATTAGGTAAATGATCTCACCATTCCATTCCTGTCTGGCTTTAGGGCTTGCTTCTGTACTGAGATAGGTGTACTTAGGGTCGTTCATGATCTTTAGATGGCAAGATCTCAGTGTTTGTATTCAATCTTGGCTAAGATACATCTCTGTTCTGTATTTCTTATGGTGGATCATGCCATCATGTTGAAATGCCTTTGGACGGAGTAAGGTTATCTTACACAATCAGTCCTTCATTGGTTCACCTCCTGCCTCTTCTAATATCAATCCCTGTGGATATGTCCAGTATCTGCTCTTTATCATCCCATCTAGTTTATACACACACACACACACACACACACACACACACACACACACACACACACACACACACACACAGGTGTGCAGCATCACTGTTATAAAGGTGCCGCAGAGTTATCATTCTTTTCTTTAGGACCACTTGGCAGGAAATAATTCCGTAAGAAGCTGTGTTGATGCCATCCTAAAAAGTAAGAGGGGCAGTTGTTTGATTTTCAGTCTATATAAAGCCAGGGCTATGTTCTTTCATGCCACCATTAGAGCCGCGTAAGTATCATCCATTGCTGCCACCAGATGGCGTATGCTTTAAGGGTTAGTAACTTTGTCTTTTTTTTTTTTGATGAGTGAGTAATACGACATGATCAGTTTTGACTTGTCATAAATCTTTTGTGTTTCCAACTGAGGAATATTTCAGATGTATATAGCAGCTGATTCTACTTGCAGACCTTTTTGTGGTGAGGCAAGCATTGGTCACATCTGGACTGCAATGTTGTATACTTTAATCTGCTTGACAGTGTGCTTGAAATTTACTGCTAGAGCACAATTCTGCAGATGGCCTTCTGTCTGATGCACCTTAATGTGACTACAGTGGAGTCCACATTGGCCTCCAGTTAAATCTCAGTTAACTTTCAGATGTCTGTTGATGGTGTACTTCGTCCTATAACCTGGTTCTTGGTTATCTTGAAGAGATCTTGGTACCCTAAAGGACAGCAGGTTCCCTGTCTTCATCCAGTCTGGGCTGCTAACAGAGGTGCATCCTAAGGAACATCGCTGCACTATAGTCATAAATGAATGAGACTTAACCAAAGGCAAATGTCTGTCTTCCAGCAAAACTTCAGTTGCAGTTGGACATCCAGTTCATAGATAAGGTACATGGTTACTTTCCCTACCAAGGTAACCTGTCCTTTTCTTTTCACCACTAGTGTGAACAGTGGCTAGGGCATTGTTTAGTTTAGCTCAACCGGCAGGGATGTCTTGTCAGTATCTGTATGTATTATGTAACTGCCTCATGTTGACGATTTTGCTGTCCATTCATTATTGTTAATTGCTATGAAGTCTAGCACTATTTAACTTCATTATGAGCTGAGGCATAATTTTTCCATTCAATGAAGGGATAACATAAGTCATAGAATAAAAAAAAGTATTTTCCATTTTGAGAAGGAGTATATGTTTATCAAGGCACTCATAAGTTCTTGGCTGACATGGAGGGGTTTGATAACACTTTACAGAACTGTAGTTTGTGTTATTTATTGTAAACTGGGTATGGATTATTTCATGCCAACAATTTGTTTCCTTAACTCAAATTTTAAAAGGTTGACTTACAACTCCTTCCACTTGGTGTACCCATTTTTGTAACCCGGTGATTTTGGAATATAGGGCAGGTATCTGAATAATGTCTTTGTGATGGCACATTCGCCAGTTCCCATGAAAGGCAAAATAAACATCTAGGCAGGTTATTTGTTTAGACTGTGGGCATGGTTAAGCCCTATCTTCACCATATTGTTAACTTCAGTGTTTAGACTAGGATGTTATTAACTTGACCCTTCCTTAGAAAGGCACTTAGGTGAAAAAAAGAATATGTTCAGTGTGAAGATTTGAGGAAGATGGGCGAAGGCTGCCAGCCTAGTCAAATAGAATTGGATACATAATTCTATCAATTGTATAAATAAATGTAAAATTCAGGCTTGTGTTTTTAAATGAAAGAAAACACTGTAAAATGTGGACTTCAAGATTGTTGTAACATTGCCATCTGCTGTAAGGAAAACCAAGCCAAGCATTTCAAATGTGTCTTTTAGAGCTGAAAAGATCTTATGAATCTCTTTGATGTTTACAAGTCGGCTCCAGTGAGTGCGGATGAAGGTTTCAGGCCCATTGTCTTAAGGTTAAAGTTAAGGGCCAGAATTTACATGTCGAAGGTGCTTTATTGCTCTGGTTTTCGCTAGAGTGTATATGTGAAATGCCTTTTATTGTTGTAGTCTCCTGAGCAGCTGTTAACTTGCTAAATAATGCAGTTTGTGGCCTGGGAACTCCAGACTAAGTGTCAAAAATTATGTAATATGGGAGGGCCTTAGAGAGCTGTTGGTTAGTGTTTAAAAGTTATTGTTGAGTGAGAGACTGGGGAGCATTTTGATCTTGGATATCTAACCCTGCACTGCTTATGCTTTATATATGTAAGTAGGATTATCGTACTGTGATTTCTCTTAGGAATAGTTAAACTTAGAAGAAAGTTAGACTAAGTATTTTTCTTTGACATCAGACCTGTCCTGTTGTATTATTTTAAGTTTCTGTGTCATCTCTGAACTCTTAGATATTTCTGTGGTTTAGTAGTATTGTCTTGTGTTTTAATTATTTATTATTAAATATTTTAAAAACCTTTACCTGTGGGTGGTTTATGTAGAGATAATTTAACCTCTAAAGTACATTACATATTTACAAATTTTACTGTCTACGTCACTCCAAATTAAGCCTTGACTGTGTGTCATACCACCATTGTATTATAATATTGCACAGCAATAATTGGACACCCTTTTAAGAGCCTTTTAGTAGCTGATTATTATCTGGGTGGTGGCAGTAATTACTGCTGCATGGTCTGGGTAATAGGTGCACAATTGGGAGAACCTGTGCCAGCCTTTTCCCCTGGAGGGTTTGTGTGGTTGTATAACCTCTTCTTAAAGTATGTGTGTGCTGCGTCAGGTACTTGGGCAGGGACACGAAGCACTGGTTGGACAGAGAGGGTACCACCACCCAGCTAATAATTATCAGCTACTAAAAGGCCCTTAAAAGGGTGTCCAATTATTACTGTGCAATATTATAATACAATGGTAGTATGACACACAGTCAAGGCTTAATTTGGAGTGACGTAGACAGTAAAATCTGTAAATATGTAATGTATAAAATAATCCAATGCCAAAGAGGTGAAGTAGAAGAATATAATACAAAAAATAGCGTACAAACTGTCTTTATTTGACCGCTTTCGTAAAAAAACTTCCTCAGAATGAACAAACACATATCAAAAACTCATTTAAATACATTAATCACTTAATTGATCAATACAAATAGACCAATAAAAACAAAGATAGTGAACATCACTTAAAAAGACAGTGTTATTAAAAAAGGAAAGAAACTACTTTCCCTTTATCAGTAACTTGTAATTTACGATCTTTTAAAAAACATTTTACATTTATAAATTCATTTAACCCAGGGGGAATGTCAGATTTTAATTTTATCTGCCACATAGCTTCCCTTTGTTCCAAGTAATTTTTAAGGTCGCCTCCCCTAGGATCAAAAGAACATTCCTCTAAAATAGTAAATAAAAACTTTTTATATGTTGCACAAATACAGGAATGTTTATATAAAGCATTGGTCAGGTCTCTACGTTTAATGGCATAATTATGCTCCTTAATGCGTGTACTCAATTTCCTGGTGGTCATTCCAACATAAAATGCTGGACAACCTGAACAAAATGAAATATATACCACTTTAGTGGTGTCACAATTAACCAAACCAGGTACCTCAATAGTATAAGGGATAGTACTCACAGATATATATGGACTTACCAAAATAAATCTGCAAGCAGTACATCTATGACAACAGTGCATCCCATGTTTAGTTGATATTTTATTTTTATTTATTTTTTTACCATTTTGTAGAATGTTTTTCAGATTATATTCATTACGAAAAACACATCTTGGTTTGTCACCTAAAACTAAAGAAATGTCAGGGTTACCTTTTATTATTTTCCAATTATTTTCCAAAATGGAACATAAATCCTTACTATCTGCACTCATTTCTAAGGAGCAAGTTAAAGTGGGTTTAAATGCCTCTTTGCGATTAAAGACTGTTAACCCGTTGGTGTTATTAGATGAACTACATAAAATTGGGGGAAAATCTGCATAACGTCTATCAAAAATCCCATTGGCAATATTCACCAACCTAGCAATATCGTAACCTCTTTTTAAAAATAATTCAATAATGAAATCAAATTCAGCAATCAAGTCATCGTCTCTAGTCGTCATACGACTTGCCCTTATAAATTGCCCCTTAGGGATGTTGTTAATCATATGTTTTGGGTGTCCACTGGAATAATGTAGGTATCCATTTGTAAAGGTATTTTTACGATGTATGTTAGTCTGAAATTTATTCTCAATGGCATCCCACCATAAATGAACATCCAAAAAATTAACAACACTTCCAACATCACCTTTTGTAAACTTTAAAAATTCAGAAAAAGAATTTAAATAATCCATAAATGGATCTACTATTTTAGGCCCCCCAGGTAAAATAAAAAACAAATCATCAACAAACCGACAATAAAATAAAACATTAAATTTATCTTCTAATAAAGGGATTATTTCATTTTCCCACCAAGCCATCACTGTATTGGCGTAAGCGGGGGCAGCTGGTGAGCCCATCGCTACGCCTTTTATCTGTTTAAAGTATTGACTCATTGTTGGGACCATTGTTAGAATGTCAATCCTCTTATGTCAAAGATTCTTGGCATTTTTTGAGTAAACTAAAAGGTTTTTTGGACAACCTCACTTTTGTTGTTGGTACTCATACTATTATTACTGTTGATGTTGTGTCGCTTTTTACATGTATTCCTCATGATCAAGGAATAGAGGCTGTGCGTAGTTTCCTATGTCAGAGAAGAACTTTTTCCACCTCCATTACTAACACCATCTGTTCATTATTAGAAATTATTTTGGATAATAATTTCTTTCTGTTTGGAGATCAATACTTTAAACAGATAAAAGGCGTAGCGATGGGCTCACCAGCTGCCCCCGCTTACGCCAATACAGTGATGGCTTGGTGGGAAAATGAAATAATCCCTTTATTAGAAGATAAATTTAATGTTTTATTTTATTGTCGGTTTGTTGATGATTTGTTTTTTATTTTACCTGGGGGGCCTAAAATAGTAGATCCATTTATGGATTATTTAAATTCTTTTTCTGAATTTTTAAAGTTTACAAAAGGTGATGTTGGAAGTGTTGTTAATTTTTTGGATGTTCATTTATGGTGGGATGCCATTGAGAATAAATTTCAGACTAACATACATCGTAAAAATACCTTTACAAATGGATACCTACATTATTCCAGTGGACACCCAAAACATATGATTAACAACATCCCTAAGGGGCAATTTATAAGGGCAAGTCGTATGACGACTAGAGACGATGACTTGATTGCTGAATTTGATTTCATTATTGAATTATTTTTAAAAAGAGGTTACGATATTGCTAGGTTGGTGAATATTGCCAATGGGATTTTTGATAGACGTTATGCAGATTTTCCCCCAATTTTATGTAGTTCATCTAATAACACCAACGGGTTAACAGTCTTTAATCGCAAAGAGGCATTTAAACCCACTTTAACTTGCTCCTTAGAAATGAGCGCAGATAGTAAGGATTTATGTTCCATTCTGGAAAATAATTGGAAAATAATAAAAGGTAACCCCGACATTTCTTTGGTTTTAGGTGACAAACCAAGATGTGTTTTTCGTAATGAATATAATCTGAAAAACATTCTACAAAATGGTAAAAAAATAAATAAAAATAAAATATCAACTAAACATGGGATGCACTGTTGTCATAGATGTACTGCTTGCAGATTTATTTTGGTAAGTCCATATATATCTGTGAGTACTATCCCTTATACTATTGAGGTACCTGGTTTGGTTAATTGTGACACCACTAAAGTGGTATATATTTCATTTTGTTCAGGTTGTCCAGCATTTTATGTTGGAATGACCACCAGGAAATTGAGTACACGCATTAAGGAGCATAATTATGCCATTAAACGTAGAGACCTGACCAATGCTTTATATAAACATTCCTGTATTTGTGCAACATATAAAAAGTTTTTATTTACTATTTTAGAGGAATGTTCTTTGATCCTAGGGAGGCGACCTTAAAAATTACTTGGAACAAAGGGAAGCTATGTGGCAGATAAAATTAAAATCTGACATTCCCCCTGGGTTAAATGAATTTATAAATGTAAAATGTTTTTAAAAGATCGTAAATTACAAGTTACTGATAAAGGGAAAGTAGTTTCTTTCCTTTTTTAATAACACTGTCTTTTTAAGTGATGTTCACTATCTTTGTTTTTATTGGTCTATTTGTATTGATCAATTAAGTGATTAATGTATTTAAATGAGTTTTTGATATGTGTTTGTTCATTCTGAGGAAGTTTTTTTACGAAAGCGGTCAAATAAAGACAGTTTGTACGCTATTTTTTGTATTATATTCTTCTACTTCACCTCTTTGGCATTGGATTATTTTATTCAGTATCTGGTGCTTTTTGTTTTATAAATATGTAATGTACTTTAGAGGTTAAATTATCTCTACATAAACCAGCCACAGGTAAAGGATTTTAAAATATTTAATAATAAATAAGTAAAACACAAGACAATACTACTACACCACAGAAATATCTAAGAGTTCAGAGATCACACAGAAACTTAAAATAATACAATAGGACAGGTCTGATGTCAAAGAAAAATACTTAGCCTAACTTTCTTCTAAGTTTAACTATTCCTAAGAGAAATCACAGTGCTATAATCCTACTTACATACATAAAGCATAAGCAGTGCTGGGTTAGATATCCAAGACCAAAATGCTCCCCAGTCTCTCACTCAACAATAGTTTTTAAACACTAACCAACAGCTCTCTAAGACCCTCCCAAATTTCATCATTTTTGACAGTCTGTAGTTCCCAGGCCACAAACTGCATTATTTAGCAAGATAACACCTGCTCAGGAGACTACAGCAATAAAAGGTATTTCACATATACACTCTAGCAGAAACCAGAGCAATAAAGCACCTTCCACATGTAAATTCTGGCCCTTAACTTTAACCTTAAAACAATGGGCCTAAAACTTTCATCCAGACTCACTGGAGCCGATTTGTAAACATCAGAGAGATTCATAAGATCTTTTCAGCTTCAAAAGACACATTTGAAATGCTTGGCTTGGTTTTCCTTACAGCAAATGGCAATGTTGCAATAATCTTGAAGTTCACGTTTTACATTGTTTTCTTTCATTTAAAAACACAAGCCTGAATTTTACATTTATTTATACAATTGATAGAATTATGTATAAAATTCTATTTGACTAGGTTGGCAGCCTTCACCCATCTTCCTCCAATCTTCACATTCAGTACCATTACTCCTTTTGAAGAGTGTGTATCTAGGGTTGCCACCTTTCTACTGTGCCATTTCCTGACAAACAAGCCCCGCCCCATGCCCAATCAAGCCACACCCATTCCCTTTAATAGCCACACCCCTTTACTCTAGCACCCTTCAGCACAAGTCTTTAATATCACATACAGTTACCAATAAGAAAAATGTGCACCGAGTCAAAAGTAAATTAAAAAAAAAACTTTATTTAGCAATACTTCATTCAAAGGTTCACTACATACAACAGTACATCACACACGAGCATGGGAAAACTAAGCCGAAGTCTAATATCACAGGTAGTACTAAATGGAAATACAATTACTTAGATATTAAAACACCAGTTCATTCAAAGCAGTACATTAAGGGTTCACCACACACAATAGTAAAAGAAAAGCAACTGCTTAAAGTATCTTCACAGTTTTGCTAGAAATCATTGCTTATACTTGAAGCTATATTTGGCATTTGATCTAGCAGCCTCAAGTAATACAGTTCTACAGTCCAAGCATCCTATACAAATCATGTAGTCATATATTCACTGTAACATCAAATGATCTAAGCCTTGGTATAGACGGTATACCCTAGAAAACACAGATAAAGGTAAACAGTGCTGATGACAAGCTAGATAAAAAGCTACATTTAAGCCTCACTACAATACGAAGACTATACACCCTAGACATAGACACCCTAGGAAGAAAAGCACAGGTCAAGGTAAACATCACAGTGATGACAGACTAGAAAAGACAGATCGACAGTCCAAGCATCCTATACAAATCATGTAGTCATTATATATTCACTGTAACCAAGTCCAAAACCAGATGAAATATTTAAAACATTGCAGTAAAAACAGCTTTGGTATACCCTATAAAATGCAGATCAAGGTAAACATAGCAGTGATGACTAGAGAAATGATAGTTCTACAATCATAGCTCTACAATCATAGCAAGAACCCTATATAACTCCGTCAGTATACAATCAAAGTGCACCCACATGAAAAATAATAAATCAAAGTGCACCCACATGAAAAATAGTTACACTAACTGCAGTTAAAACAGCCAAACAAACCCTTCCTATATATATCTGCAGACAGTATACTACAAACTACAGATAAAGAATAAGGTAGATGTGGTGATTACAAACTAGAAATTGTTCTAGTTAATAATCACCACATGTTGAACATCTAGATACAGTTACACACATTTTGTCACCATCAGTGAATGAGATAGTGCCAGCACAGCTAGTGAATTAATATAAATTTAATATTTAAAAAATTCACTAGTAGCTGTGCTGGCAATATTTAATTCCCCTTGTCACACTAATCTTTGAAAATCTACCTTAATTCCAAAGAATTTATCCATTAAAAAAATTCCACTTACCTCCAGGAAAAAGCAGCAGCAGGGCTCCTTAAACAAGCTCTCAGCCAGAAGAGAACAGGCAGCTAACAAAGGGCCAGCAAGCAGGCAGGGGAACACAACACCACCCGGTCGGCCAGTCCACAGCACCTCTCCAGGGCAAGATGCCAGCAAGCAAGGCAAGCAGCAGGGCTAGGGCAATCCTTCCAGGCTCCAGGCAGGGCAAGACTCCAGCAAGCAAGGCAAGCAGCAGGGCTAGGGCAATCCTTCCAGGCTCCTCCAGGCAGCAGCAGCAAATGAAACCAGCACACCACACCAGGCAATCCACTGAAGACGTCCCGAACAGCCGAACCAGCAAGAAATTTCAGACCTTACGTACCGACCTTGTACTGACAGTAAAAGGTAAAAGTATAGCTGGAGCACCGCTTTTTATCCCCTAATTTTCGCGGGCTTTGCGGGGATTTGACTTGCAAATCTAAGTGTTGATTGGCTGCTTGCTGCACGAGCCTCTTCTGCAGCAAGCAGCCAATCAACAGAGTCCAAGACGGCAATGTCATTTTTTTTTTTTTTTTTTTTTTTTTTTTTGTCGTACAGACGCGCTGACGTCGTACAACTTATTTCCGGACTCCAAGAGCGAGAACCGGAGAACCGGAGTGCCCTATTGATTTCCGGGCACTCCGGAAAAAAAACGGAGGGGTGGCAACGCTATGTGTATCCCACCCCTTGTAAAGTCCATTTTGGCCACACACATTACCTCCCAAGTGGAGAGTATTTGAATCTTCCTGGATTGACACCATGATTTAAGCCAGCTGATGAAGTCCATAATCTTTTTCACATATTCAGATACCAGAAATCCATTCAGTTGCGTTTTATGGGATTTCCTTGCTCAAATTCTGTCTGTTCTAATTTGTTTTTATTATTTTATACTGAGGCTGCAGTGCTTTTACTGTTTAAAGTAGCGGAAGAGTTGCTGTGTCCCTAGGAGCAAATTGTGAGTACTCCATTCCACTATCGCTGTTACATTTGGAACTGGCAGAGACTTGCTTGGTAAGGGAACTTGGCATTGCTCCCTGATGCATTTAAATAAGCAACTGATAGTGATTGACAGTGCATTGCTGCAGCACCATGAAGATTCAAAAACCGTGCTTGACTAGGTTGACTTGTAATCCTAGAGGGATTAGTGGTAGATTTCTGATCAGAAAATGAAAATAAATTGTAAATGCAAATCACAGCATGGGTGCTGAAGAGACCAGGAGAGGAGGATGGAACTGAGCAGCTGCCACCAGCTCGCCAATTCTGGAAGAAGATAAGCAGCTTGACACACTGCCTTGGCAATTGTTGTAGCATAAAGAGCCTAGCTAGCCCATGCTGTAAGTGGTGTGCCACTTGGTTGGGAGATTGTACATGTGTGGAAGTGCACCTCCCAATAACTCTAGTGGAGTCAACAGGCTGCTGATAGGCCAGTCTACAGGACCTGCAGAGTGGGCCTGTTCATTACCACCTGACTCTCACCTCAGCAGGTAAATGAATGGTATGGAAGGCTCTCACCCCCATGGGGAATGGACAGGTCATTCAGGTGCAGAATGTGGAGCCATTCGGCTGAACCTTGGACCAAGTAAACACTTAGTAAGATTATGTAATGGTACAATCTGATACATTTTGTCCTCTTGTAAGGGGCTGCAGTATGGTCTGAAATGATCATTGCCTGCTCAAAGAAAGTAGTGTAGTATGTAATGCATGTAAATATCTTAGATGTCAGAGCTTATCTAAACAGTCCTGTCTTGGTTTGTGATTTACTGTGGAGTTGCCTAGTAAGAGAAGTTTTATTTGAATTTATATGCTATTTCTTGTCACTGTTTTTCACTGTTTTTCACTGTTTATAGAAAGGACGGGATAGCTTGTAGACAAGATTTACTTTGATTTATATTTGGTTGTTTTACCTTTAATTTTCACTGTTTGTTATTAGAAAAGGATAGGTTTTAGACAGGCAAACTCTAGGCAACCTAAATGACCTAGTCAGCTATAAAGTCACACAGACTGCAGAGAGGACAATCCTGATCTTATCTAAGTAATCCTGTTTTGGCTTGTGATTTATTGACCTTTACTGTTAAAAAGAAGTTCATAGGTTGGTACTAGGCTATCAGCCCTATGGCCTATACAAGCCTAGCCATAACAATTCCCTGGCTATTTCTTCCCACTATTTACTTCCCTGGACCCCTGTCTAGCAGGGCAACTGACGTGAGATTGAGATCAATAAGTGAATGAAAGTTATTGTGCTCAATTGTGTGCGACATAAAGAAATAACTTTCATTTGACTTTCAGAACTTGTACAGTCAGACTAACAACTTTACTGTACTTTAGTATTTTGTTGTATATTTTTTGTGTGATTTTTCCTACGTAAGTTGATTTAAGTTCTCTCTGAATTCTGTGGTAACTGTTTTGATTAGTCTTTTCTTTTATCATTTTTTTATTAATTTCAAGCTGAATATGGATTCTTTAAATGACTGTGCTGTTAATGATTTGCTAAAGCACAAATATCTTGTACAGTGTACTAAATGCTATGCATATTTAAAGGTAACACCTGATAACACTGGTGATCTCTGTTCCTCATGTCAAAAGTTGGATGATTTGCTAACCATTATTAGTAGTAAATGTAGATTTACCGATGATGATGATTGCACTTGTGTAATTGGCATGGCTTAGAGAACTGTTGCTACATGTATTAATGACTGGACTGGTGAGATAAATGACGTTAAGTAAAAACCAAATAGAAATCATTTAGGAAAGGATGTGTCTATTCTCTGTAAAGATCACTCAACCACTATGAAACACGACGATGCCCCTGACGACTTTGGAATTCTTCAGCAACATCGTGGTGAGACCTACTTCTTTTTTGTTTGACTATTTCCTGGACTTGTGAGTTTTGGTCTCTTTATCAGAGCAGTTGCATCTTTTGGTTTTCAATTCTGGATACAAGTAATCAGCAATCTGACAATTCAGAGTGTTTAGAAGGAAATGGAAGAAAGGAGGAAGTTCGGAAGAAAAAGAAACTGATTAATGTCTATAAGGAGAATACATATTAAAAACGACACTGTTTTGTTATGTAACATGCAGATTACAGGGAATGATAACATTTTTCTATCAGAAAACCTTCAGTCTACAGAAAAGGCAGAAAGTTTCCAAAAGAGAAGGGAGAAAAAAGATGCAAGGTCAGGTGAAAAGGAAGAAATCAAAACTGAACGTGGAAGGACTGAAGAATATTATTGTAAGAAAAAAAGGAGAAAAGTAAATGTTGACAACATGGCTCAAGCTGTGCATGTACAAAGCCAGCTGGATGAGAAATATATGACAAAGATCACTCCTTTGTAACAACTGATAGAGCAGATATTATTGAATTAAAAATTGAAGATTCTTCAGATCTGGTGAGAAAAGATATTCTTGTAATTGGAGATTCAGTTATTAGAGGAACTGATACTTACATTTGCAGAGAAGATAATGAACATTGAATCATGTTATTCTTGCAAGGAGCAAAAATAGCGGATGTTAGACAAGCCTTAGAATGCCTTAATGTAAGGAAGTATGGAGCTGTTTATATCCATGTCGGTACAAATTATGTCATTTGCAAAGACTGCCTGACTTTTAGTAGGGAACTTACAGCTGTCTTAGAGGGTATAGCTTGTACAGGTGTTAGGATGTGTTTTTCACAAATCTCATATGTAAAGGAGAGTCAGGTCACTGTGAATGAAAAGATTTTTAGGGGTAAATACCTATATGAAGAAAGTCCTGTTTTGAAAAAAATGGAAATGTGTAGAGAATCCAAGCCTAATTTTGGGCACACGTTTTCAGACAGGATGGGGGTGCATTTGTCAGGATCGTGGAACAGATTGTTGCACCAGATGTTTTGCAGTATTTGACAAAAACAAGGCAGGATTTTGCCAGGACAAAAATGTAACAGTACACAGCAACATTTGATGCATCTGTGATGGTTGATAATGCTAGGAGCATTAATAGTAAAGTTTTATTATTGGGAAATTTGCTATGTTCCCAGAAGATTGATGTTGTTGTTTGTGAAACATAGTTAAAGAATAATGGCTGGAAACCAGTTCTGTTAGGGTATAAATGATTTTACTGTAACAGACATTCGAACAGAAAATCAGGTGGAAGTATTATGAAAGGAATTAAACATAGCTACGAGACCTGTGATTACTACATGTTCAGTGATAACACCAATGCTATAGATTGTATAACTGTGACAATGAAGACAACCCTGGAACATAAAACAATTGTTGGAGTGTATAGACCACCAAAGTTAACTGCAGATGACCTAGATGAATTTATACACTTCTTGCATGAAACACAGGAGTGAAGAATAATAGTGGCTGGGAACTTAAATTTAGCAGAAACAGACTGGAATATTATTGATTCAACAACATCAGTAAGGAAATTATTCACAACATATGTTTATGAACAGCAATTGATTCAGATTGTAAAAAAAATACCAGGGAAAGGAACATACTCAACATTGTGTGCTAAAGACATTAATTACTGTTATTTCATGTCAAGTTTTACCACCATTAATGTGCAGTGATCATTGGGTTATAAAGGTTAATTTGTTGCTAGATAACTCTGCCAAACTGAAATCTAAACCAAAACACAGAAAATGAATTACAGATTATATGGAAGCAAAATGGTCACTTTGCAAAACTAATAGGAGTGATGTGTTCAATGGAAAAACTGCAGAAGGAATGTGGAAATTTTTGAAAGAGAAATTGAGTGCAAAAAATAAAAATAAAAAAAGTTTTAGCATCAGAATTTAGGCATACAATGCCAGGGGGATAGATTTCCATAAAAACAAGATACCTGATTAAGGTGAGGGACAAAAAATATAAAAAATGGAAACAAGGTCAAACTACAACTTTGAAGACTGAAATAAGCAACTGGACAAACAAATTAAGCATAGTGTGAGACAAGATCAAGAAAATTATATATATATATATATATATATATATATATATATATATATATATATATATATATATATAACATCAGCTATGAATGAAATGTGCTGTGATGTAATTTATATAAATTTAACTTCAGCATTTGACAGGGTCATTCACAAAACACTAATCAATAAATTAGTACAACTAGGTATTGATGTACTCTTGATAAGATGGACAACTGCATGGTTTACAAATAGGACATGGCAAGTATCATACAGCAACTGGACAGGTGAAATCCTTGGTTACAGTCTGGGTGTCCCACAGGGCTCTGTCCTAGGCCCTTACTTGTTTAGATTATATCTTTCAGACCTAACATTTTCACCTGAGGTGTTCTACACTCCGTATGCAGATAACCTGAAATTGGGTAAACTGATTACATGTGTCACAAATAGGGCAGATCTGCAAAAGAACTTGAAAAATTAATTACTTGGGCACGACAATAATATGATGATAAATACATCAAAAAGTAAGCATATGAGACTTGGGGAGACATACATTGAAAGATGAATATTGAAAGTGAATACAGCACACAGTAATTGAAACTGTAGACTCATTTAAGGACCTGGGTATATGGGTAGATCCAGCTGTGAGGTTTTTCTAATCATATCAACCAATTGGTTAATGATAGTTATAGATCTATAGGTTGTATAAAAAAGATTTATAAAGTCTAGAAAATCAAAAATGATGAAGTCATTGTTTGTTAATTAACTTAAACCCAAACTTGTGCATGGAATAACAATAAGGAAACCTTATAAGAAAACAAGCATGAGTAAACTGAAAACAGTACAGACTAAATATACCAAGAGCATCCATAGATGTGAAAATTTTAAGTTATTATGAAACACTAAAATATCTGAACTTGTATGGTGTCTCTCATAGATATTTAAGAGGAAATCTTATTTGGGTACATAGGGCATTTAGAGACAACTACCTCTGTGAATGTTTGGGCTTATCAAAAAGTAGTAGAGAATCGTCAGGCAAATATGTAGAAGATTCTTTAGGAATGAAATGTATACCAATTGATTCTATGAGAGTGCAGTTGAAGCATGGAAAAGACTACCAAATTACATTAAAGCAAGTACTAGTTTAGATGTTCTTAAGAACAGCCTAGACACTTATTATGAGAACAGCTGTTCTGGTATATTGACAAACTAGAAGGGCATTAATGCTGGTGCTTGAAATATTTGTATGTATGTATTAAATGGTACAAGGTGACAAAATAGCAACACATGATAAAGAAGCTCAGCTAGTACAAGTTGCTAGTGATATTGATTCTATAAAATTGCAAAATACTGACAATGTAATTCTAAATGGTGTTAACCTTTGAATGCTGGCTGGTAATGAATCAATGAGTAGCAATATGATGGGACCACAAATAATAGGACAGAAGCTAGAGGCCTGTGACTTTAGAACACATTCTGTAGGCAGAGAAACCATCT